>NC_142006.1:7955630-8100630 GCF_049901715.1 Pseudonaja textilis
AGAAGAAGAAGAAGAAGAAGAAGAAGAAGAAGAAGAAGAAGAAGAAGAAGAAGAAGAAGAAGAAGAAGAAGAAGAAGAAGAAGAAGAAGAAGAAGAAGAAGAAGAAGAAGAAGAAGAAGAAGAAGAAGAAGAAGAAGAAGAAGAATACTTCTGGGATACTTCTTTTGGAGGAGAGAAAAATTCCTGCTTAAGTTAATGCCCCAGCAAAAATGCAGAGCCTGTTTTTGTGTGTGTCCGTGTCCGTGTGTCCGTGTGTGGAAAGAAGCTTTCTGCCTGAGAAGAAACCAAAGGGAAGGAGAAGGAGGGGAGGATTTGTCCTTGGAGAGAAGGAGGCCAGAATGAGTGTGGAGAATCCTGTACGATCTTTGGCCCAAGAGACTCCCAAAGTATTCGGAATAACAGAAGGGACCTTGGAGGTCTTCTAGTCCAACCCCTGCTCAAACAGGAAACCCTAGACCCCCATTGCAGACAAATGGTTGCCCAATCTCTTCTTGAAAACCTCCAGCAATGGAGCAACCACAAATTCTGTTCCACTGAGTGGAGAATTAGCTCAGAGTTCCTGCAACGGGAGGGAATGGGCTGTTCTCAGGGTCAGGAAATTCCTCCTTCGTTCCAGGTTGCTTCTCTCCTTGATCAGTTTCCATCCGTTGCTTCTTGTCCTGCCTTCTGAAGGGGCTTTGGAGAATAGCTTGACCCCCTCCTCTTTGGGGGAGCCCCTCAAGTATTGGAAGACTGCTATCATGTCTCCCCTACTCCTTAAAGCCACCTTAGCATTGTTCTCACCCAGACTGGCACCCCTTGTAGTCCTTCTTTTCATTAAACTAGACAGACTCAATTCCTGAAAACGTTCCTCACCTGTTTTAACTTCCAGTCCCCTAATTTTTCTTTGTTGTTCTTCTCTGAACTCTTTCTAGACTCGGTATCGGTGGTGGGATTCGAATTTTTTTTTTACTGCCGGTTCTGCGGGCGTGGCTTGGTAGGCGTGGCAGGGGAAGGATACTCCAAAATCCCCCTTCCGCCCCCACCCCACTAGCCTGCTTTCCAGCTCTCTGTTCCCCTGTGCAGGGCAACCAAAGGAGACCCAGTCAATCATCTAGGACTCAATGGGAGGCAGAGAAGAGATGGGGTTGGCGGGGCCAGTCAGGGGCAGGATTGGCCCCTTCTCCGAACAAATCAAAATTTCTGCTACCGGGTCTTCAGAACCGCTCAGAACCTGCTGCTTCTTCCGCCCCCAACCCAACACTCATAAACCACGTCTCCTGTTTTGGGCTCCAGATCTTCACAGCCACCGTCTCCGTGTCCAGAAGGAAGCGAGAGCCTGTGGGGACTCAGCCCAGCCCTGACCCAAAGGACGCCACCCCATCAACGGAACTCACATTTAAATTATGTGGACTGTACAATGAATTTCCTCCCAAACCGTCACTGTATCCTCCCGTCTGATTGATAACATGACGCAGAGTATCCACCTGCAGCAGAAAACACAAGGGGGGGGGGGGAGAGCGTGTTGACTTGCCCGCAAATGAACTTCTTGCACACGGCGAGTTAACAATGCAGAGCTATTTTTGAGGCGGGAGGACGGAAAGGGGGAAGAGGGGTGTCTTTCTCGCAGGCGTTCCTGGAGAAAGAACGACGGGGACCCACAGGACTAGCATCTTCGCTTCCCGTCTTGGTTTTCTACTAATAAACCACTCCGGCCGAACAGTTCTTGCCTAGCCAAGTTGTTGGCAAGAATGAGTTTGCACGGTGTGTTGTTTTGACACATCTGCAGCCCAGGTGAGTGTAAGTCGAAAAGGACAGGGAGGAGGAGCAGGAGCAGGAGAAGTAAAGGAGGGGAAAGAAGAAGAAGAAGATGATGATGATAGAGGAGGAGGAGGAGGAGAAGGAGGAGGGAGGAAGAAGAAGAGGAGGAGGAGGAGGAGGAAAAATAAAGGAGAAAGATGATGATGAGGAGGAGGAGGAGGAGGAGGAGGAGGAGGAGGAGGAGGAGGAGGAGGAGGAGGAGGAGGAGGAAGAAAATAGCATTTATAGGGGAAACCACTCTGCTTTGCAGAAACGAAAACCTCGCCCCAACACAACAGCAGCCGAGGGCAAAGCCCCACCAAAACCAGACCAACGACAACTTTCAGGCCCACAGCCAAACAAACCACACACACCCAACCCGAGGCCACCGGGCCAAGCCAGAGCCGAACTGCATTCACAAAGTTTGGTAAAAACTTTCAGATGGGAGGTGGGGAAGAACAACGGCGGCCGGGAAGGCGCCCAGTTGTTCACCGGGACAAAGAAACCCCCGGTGCTCCGAAAGATCCAATGTCGGCTTTGGTTGTAGGCCAAAGACCGGAGGCGAGCCGAATCGTGCCTGGAGGTGTGAACCGGCTGGAAGGCGAAATCTGTGGTTGGATTTGTTCCTGGGTTCGCTTCCCCTTCTATTGGCTCTTGTTTTGGTTCCTCCTTTTTTTAAAATCGAGCCCAAACCAGACCCTGCTACCTACGCCCTAATTTAGCGGGATGTTGGGGTGTTTGTTTGTTTTTTGGAAGGGGGGGTGTTGCGTTTTTTCTCCCCCTATTTTTTTCTGTTTTGTTTTGTTGTCTCCTACCTGTGATTGCACATTGGCTCCAACTTGAGACCCCTGGTAACTCTCCCCATTCAGATTCTGCATGTTCATGAACATGTCCCCAGAATTAGGAAGGTTAAAAGAACCGGAAGTACCTGGAAAACGAAAGAGTTAGCGGAGCTGAATCACGGTGAGGGCAGCAAAGAAGGCAGGCGGGCGGAGGGCCGGTGGCGGGATTCCCATTTGTCTTTCTTTTTTTTGTTGCTACCGGTTCTGTGGGGCGTGGCTTGGTGGGCGTGGCAGGGGAACGGTGTCCCGCGCAATCTGCATTTCCGCCCCACTTCAGGGGAAGGATCTACTGCAAAATCCCCCTTCCCTCCCCACGCCACCGACCTGCTTTCCAGCTCCGTTCTCCTGGGCAGGGCAACCAAAGGAGTCCCAGCCGATCAGCTGGGACTCGACGGGAGGCAGAGAAGAGATATGGGGTTGGCGGGGCCAGTCAGAGGTGGGATTGGCCGGTTCTCTGAACCACTCAAAATTTCCGCTACCGGTTCTCCAGAACTGGTTGAAGACCCACCTCTGGTGCAGACGGGGTGTGGCGGGGAGGGAAACGCAGAGGAAGAGGAGAGGAACCCCCCCAAAAAAACAACAACAAAAACCCTGGTTGGCTTGAAGAACCTGCTCCAGTTATCGAGGACCATTGGGAAGCTCCAGGATGCCGTGGAGAAGGGAGAAGCAGGTTGTCCCATTCTCTGGGGTTCGAACTCCCAGAGACCATGGCAAGTGGGCCAGAAACAACAACAACAACAACAAGAACAAAACTTTTGTCGTGGTTGGTTGTTTTCCCGAACGACAGCATCACCCTGACTGCAGATGGCACAGTATCCAATCTGGCCATTTTTGAAGAAGGCTTCTCGCCAATTGCTCTGCCTTTGGATGCTTCCATCTTTGAGGACAAACCCTGGCTTGACTCTAAGTGGCCTAGGGAGAAGGGTAGACTCCCTTTCCTCCCTGCCTTCCGGGTTGGTCTTTTTTCTCCCCCCCCCCGCCTCCCCTCCTCCAAATGCCACTTTAAATAAAGAAAAGAAAAGGCAGAGACTCACCAGAGTTTGGGGTGGTGGGCGAATTGGTCTGGTTGTTTTGAACTGCAGCGGCTACGGCGTGAGCTGCTGTCACGGCCGTTTTGGCAGCGTAAAGGTTGGCTTCCTCTTGAAACTTCCCGATGTTTTTCTTGTACCTGATTCTCTTGTTGCCAAACCAGTTGGATACCTGGAAGGGGAGGGAAAGCGGGAGGGAGAGAGGGAAAGGGGGGAGGAGAGAATGAGAATGAGAGAGAGAGAGAGAAGGGGAGAGGAAGGAAGGAAGGAAGGAAGGAAGGAAGGAAGGAAGGAAGGAAGGAAGGGGAAGGATAGGTGAAAGGGGAAGGAAAAGGAAAAGGAAGAGATGAAGGAGAGAGAAGGAAAGGGAAGGAAAGGAAAAAAGAAGAAAGGAAGGAGAGAGAGAGAGAAAGAAAGGAAAAGGAAGGGAAAGGAAAAAGATATAATGGAAGGAGAGAGAAGGAAAGGGAAGGGAAAGGAAAGCAAAAGAAGAGAGAAAGGAAGGGAAGGGAAAGGGAAGGAAAGGAAGGAAAGGAAAAGAAGAGAGAAAGGAAGGAGAGAGAAGGGAAGGAAAGAGAATACTGGGTTCAGTATAATTTGCTCAACATTTGAGGGCACCTGATTATATACTCCCACTGGATGACCAGATGTTTTGATGTGCCATGCCTGGGTTTAATGCCCAGCCAGCTGCTTTCCTTTTCAGATTTTTCTGAATGTTGGGCTAACGTGCATGGCAATTTTTTTAAAAAATCATCTCCCCTCCCACGCCTCCCCCTCACAAAAGGCACATAAACCACAAATCAAAATGCCCTTTGAACGCTTCAAATGCATCCACCGGAAAACAAAACCAGGTTCGTTCAGAACCAAGGAGAAGAAAGGAGCTTTCAAAGAAAGAGTTGAGAAAGGAGCACGCAACCCCATGGGAACATTCTTAGATGTCATTGGACAACGGGGTGCAATGGTTAGAATGCAGTATTGCAGGCTAACGCTGTCCACTGCCAGCGGTTCGATTCTCAGCAGCTCACGGTTGACTGACCCTTCCATCCTTCCGAGCTCGGTCAAACAAGGATCCAGATTGTGGGGGGGGGGGGGGCAAGTTGTGACTCTTGAAAACTGTTATAAACAGGGGTGGGCTACTGGGGGCTCGGGAGAGACCCTAGCTAAGACTCTGCGGGGCTCAGAGAGCCCCCAATAACCTCAGAGAGACAAGCAGCCAGGGAAAGCTCCTAATAGGCTTAATTGAACTTCTGGGCATTCAGCCAAGAGCATTTCACACCTGGTAAAAATGTTGCAAGCTAGATAAACAATCCACTCACTGCTTGTGAGGGAGAGCCATGGAGAAAATCAGATCACGTAGCCACTAGCCTCCGAGGGGATTAATTCCCAAATCACGTAACCCACCAGAAACTCCAGTAAGACTCCAAGATCCCTCTCACAGTCGCTGCTATTAATTCTGGTTTCACCCAGTCTTTTATTTCAGTATTAAACGCACAAAATAATAAAACTTTTTGGTATGTTATCTTTTTTTTTTTTTTAGGTAATTAGGGCAAAGAAGCGACGTCGAGTTGGCCACACCCACCCATCCAGTCATTAGGGCAGAGGGCCTCTTGCTAAAAAATTTGAAGCCCACCCCTGGCTACAAAGCACGGTGCAGTGTTATCTAAGTCGGCTACTGCAATCCTTGCAGGCATCTCTGAAGGCTTTCTGAGCAGGACTGGAAGAACATTTCTACATTGGAGAATACCAAGGCCCTTCTTATGAATCATCTGTCCAGCTGAAAGAGTTTGGATTGGAACTCCCTGGACCATCAAATCGCTACCGCCGGAACAAAGCCCGACCTCTGAAGCTCCCTCATTGTCTTAAGCAAGCAGGGAAAACCCTTCCTACCATCATCCTGGCCTCTGCTCTCCCCCTAAATTAATGAAAACTCTCTAAGCTTTGAAGGCAATAAGCAAAGGTGCATCCTTTGGCCCGCCCAAATTCCCAGGGCGACCGGCTGAAGTATTACATATATTGCACTTAATATTACCTTGTCAGTCAGGAAGCAATAAAGCATTAATGAAAGCCGGCAAATAATTACTACGGACAATCCAATTATGGCTTTTATTAACAGTTTCATAATTGCAGAATCTCTATACGTCAAGCGGATTGTCTGTGGATATATAAGAAATCGGGGCGTTTATGCACACCTCCGGACCAATCCAGCAATGGCCGCCACTAATAAAGCCTTGTTTAATTCACAGTAAAAAAAAAAAAATTTAATATCCCCGCAGCCTAGGGAAGGCAGATTTGCTTGACATCAGATTGTTTCCACCCTGCCAGTCCCCCTAGTTCTTAATCTTTAATATCAAGGCAATTAAAATTAATGGCCACTCATCCGTAGCTACTGTGGGCAGTGTTGTCTTTGCTATCCATTGTTTGATGGGATTACCTTGAGGTTAAACTAACAAGCAAAGTTTAATTGGAAGCAATGAAAGGCGCAGTGGATCGTACATTATGTTTAACCTGCACAACGCAACCCCAGGAATATCAAAGTCAGGGCTGGCCTCATCCCAGGTAAAAAAAAAATAAATAAATAAAAATAAACCCCAAACATCCACGACGGTTACTGGTTTTTTAATCCCGGCGTCTCCTTCTAAGCAAGCCTTTATTCCTTCAACTGAACTCAGAAGGCAGCCGACAGAGAGGAGAACGGACACCTCCCTGCTGTGTCCAAGAAGGGGAAAATAAACCACACACACAGTGTGCAATTTAGGGGACTCAACTGTCATCAAAGCCATGGATAACTCCAAACTATAGCTTGTTCTTTTGCTGAACTGCCTCGGAACACACCCAGGCGTTGGCTGAAAACAAAAGGATGGAGAGCCGCACTTTAAAATAATAATAATAATAATAATACCACCGAGTTTTCTCTTGAAAGCAAACAAATACAAATCTTTATGAATTTTGCATGCAAGGCGGCACCTACGGATGGAGCCACCAAGGAAAATGTTCGATCTAAAAATGGCCCTAAATTTCACAAGGGTAGGTCTTTTAAAAGCCCTCCGAAAAACAAAGAACGGGCCTCCCCTCTCCTTAAACGTGCTGCCTTTCTCTTGCAAAGGGCGTGCAGGCAACCCACTTCTTGCCCTTTGCAAATGTTTTCCAGGAACTTGTATCCTTTGATGACAAAGAGCCGCCATTAAGCACCGCCAAGACTTAACCGAATTGCCGTTGCGAGCGGAAGAACCGCAGATGGCCTCCTTTTTTTCCCCCCCTCTCCTTGTCTTTCCAAGAAGTATAAAGTAATTGCAAAACGTAACAGGCCTGGGCCACGGCTTGCAAGAAGTCAATAAAGAGGTCCAAATCGAATCACGCTCCTCCGTGACGGAGGCCCTGTTCAGACCCATCGGAGAAGGCATCGCTCTCGGGGAAACGGGAGTCGCAAAAGAGGTTCTTTGGGAAGAGCTCCCGGAAGCCCCACCGCCGCCACGCTGGGCCTCTTGAACCCTTTTCCCTATGAAGAGGAGCTTGTGCGGAGTGCCAAGGTTAGCAGCTGTCCTACAGCTCAAGACCCTTTGATCTCTTCTCCAGCCAGATGGAGGACAAGGCAGAAGAAAGTCAGAAAAAACAGCCTGGCCCCACAATTAGCAAAGCATGCTGGGTCTCATGTTTTCTTGGCAATGACCAAGCTTTTGTCTCCTTCAGGGATATTAGAAGTTTTATTTTTGGTGGTGGAGGGTGGAAGGGAGGATGAATAGATACATCTATGCACGGTGCTCCATTGTTCATTTAAACAAACTAGCTGCGCCTTCAAAAGCCCAAACCGACATCACTCTGCTCCCAGTCGCTGAAAGCCAATTAATTAATTGGGCTTAACTGTGTATTACATTTCAAAACAATACCCTCGCACTGATTCATCACGTTAATTGCAATGCTAAATTTTCAAAAAGGCAATAAATTATTGTTCAGTCGGGAAGATGCACAACTTTGGGGAGAAGCAGACTTGTTTGATCTTGGACGGAAAGGACGGCTACCAAAACACGCTGCCCTCCAAATATCAAAGGAAAAAAGGGAAGAGTCACCAGATAACCAGGCCTTCAACTTATATTTCCCCTTGTCTGGTTGAGAGCTTGGCAAAGTGCTCCTAATTAAACCGCCGGATCCTGACTCTGAAAAATGATAGAAACAATGGCATTGTTTGTTTGTTTTTAAAAACACAACCTTCTTGACTTGGTTTGTTTAAAGATGGTTTAAGTTTCACCAAATGTACAAGAGAGATCTTGAAATGCTGTCCAGGTTTGATGCTGTCAAAAAGTGCTAAAAACTGATCCATGGGTCTACCAAGCTACCTCCGGTTCAAAATGCATGATTTGTTAATAATACATTTTTAGAAAAAAATGACACCTGTCCTGGTTATCCTTCCACAAAATGAGATCTCTTTTTAATCGGAGTTTCACTGGATCCTTCAAGGTAACAATGTGCAATTCTTTTCCAGTCCAGGGCTGGATTTGATTGGAATGGTTGCTTTGAGATTTCCCTCTAAAAATGGCTTTAGCCAAGATTTGATCTTATGGGTGTTGAAAACCTCAAACAGAAACCCATTAGCCTCCTCCATAGACTATAAAATGTACCCGGAGGGGTTTTTTTTTCTTCCATTTTTCAACTTTTTTTGTTCTACTGAGTGGAAGCAACCAAGCTATAAAATAATTTGCTTTGCTGGTTACCTGGGCGGTCTCTACACTTGGTTGTTTTCCTGCAGACATTTCGTGACCCAGCTAGGCAACATCATCAGTGCTAGTCGGCGTGACCTGTTCCCAGTTTATTTATAGTAGCTCCGAGTTTGATCGTTTTCTTGCAGATGTTTCATTACCAAACGAGGTAACACCATCAGTGTTAGAAGGCAGTGGGATTTTGCTCCCTTGTTTATATACAGCGGCTTGCTCTGTCAGTTTTGGTGAAGGTGTCAGTAGTTCTTTGGTTAGGGTATTGTTTTCTCCTTGATTGTTTGTCTGGGGTTAATCCCCGCTTATCTGAATATTGGGTGCTGGTTGCAGGGTGAGCTCCTGGATATAAACACGGAGTAAGTTGCGCTCACTAGCACTCACGATGTTCCATAGTTGCATAATAAAATATCTGCAGGAAAACAGCCAACTTAGAGAGCACCCCCGCAGTTGAACCCTGAGCTAGAAATATTCTCTTGTATCAGGCCTATTGACTGGCTTCCAAAAATTCCTCCAAAAAACCCCCCCCAGACCAACGTCAATTCATTTTGGAGGTGTCCAATTAACAACTAATAATCTCAGTCAATGAGTAGACCTTTTCCTGACAGAGGTGCCGTACTTCCGTAGCAGATGCCAACACCAGAAAACCACAAGCCAGCGCGAATATCAACATCGGAGACAAAGAGCAGAAAAGATAAGTCTATTTTGGCTGTCAGTTCTCTGGAGGGATCTACCCGCTCACATTGCAAATAAGATTCTGATATCGGTGGAGTACTGAGATCATTCTTTGGGGGGGGCTTCTCTCCTTGTGCTGTGTTCAAATTTCCATAACCATAAGTGGAATACGGGCAAGTTGCTGGAAAATACAAGCTGTTTTTATTTTTTCTTCTTCTTCTTCTCCTGTTCGCTTTCTCTCTCTCTCTCTCTCTCTAGCCACAAAGGAACAATGCTGGACAGGGTTCAAGTAGGCCATAGAGAATTTCTTCCTTCCTAGCACATAATTAGGTGATCCACATGAGTAGGCCTCCTTTACAAAGGCCAATCATATCATATGTGAGGCTGGCTTTTAAATTCTAATTAGCCGCTCTCTGGGTAAGTTCCTCCGTCAGCCAGAAGGCCCGAGAAAGCTTCTGCGCCACGAAGATGGGAATCTAGCCCTTCTGGAGCCGCTTCGCTTGTCCAACTCCAGTGGTGGCATGCAGCTGTTTCGGACCGGTTCTAACCCCTTCAACATAAGCATTCTCTTCTGTGGGGTCTAGACTGGCGTTTCCACAGCCTTTGCCTTCAAGGTACTTCAACTGCTGGATTTAGTTGGCATGAGACTGGTCCAGAGAGGCTTAGCATCGGAGGAAAGGACCGCCCCCCCAAGGAAGCCTCTGGAGGCCACCCAGAAGCCAAGGGACCATGAAAGAAACTTCTCTGCTGCTCACCATCCTGTTGGCTAAGAGAAGAGCAAACTGCAACAAGGACCAGAACAACATAGGAAGGGCCATTTTAATTTCAGAAAATGGCAATCGTTCTCACGAGGGAACCTACCTGTTGTCAAACGTCTACACACACACACGCACACACACACACACACAGGAAGGAGTCAGGTTTTACCTGGGATACTGTGATGCTACATTTCTTGGCCAGCTCTTCTTTGGCTTCTTCGCTGGGGTAGGGGTTGCTGAGGTGCGAGTAAAAATACTCATTCAGGATTTCTGTGGCTTGTTTACTGAAGTTGCGCCTTTTTCGCCTAAGAGCAGAGCAGAGGAGGGGAGAGGGACAGGAAGGAGAAAAGAGAGGGAGGGGGAAAGAGGAGGAGAGGGAGAGAGAAAGGGGGAGAGGGATAGAGAGGGAGAGGGAGAGAAGAGAAGAGGAGAGGGAGAGGGAAGAGAAGGAAGGAAGGAAGGAAGGAAGGAAGGAAGGAAGGAAGGAAGGAAGGAAGGAAGGAAGGAAGGAAGGAAGGAAGGAAGAAGAGAAATCCCACAGGTGAGACTCAATGATAACATCTTCTGGACCAGAGTGACCTCCAAACTTGGCAACTTGTAGGTTTCAACTCTCAGAATTCCTCAGCCAGCTAATTCTAAGCAAAACTGGTTAAGTATTTACATTTAGATAATTACCGAAAAAAAACACAAAAAACAGGCCAATCTTAACAGGGAAGTTTGGGGTGGCTACTGTGGGTCTTTCCTGCTGGCTGGGAAATTTGGGGAGTCCACAAGCCTTAAAGCTGCCTCCTTTCTATCAAGAGCACCAGAAAAAGAAGAAGAAAATTGGCCTTGGAAGTGGCTCTTCGGAAAACGAAGCTGACGATGACCTTGAGCTCCTCCAACTTCGCTTGGCCTGCCAATCGCTAGCGGGGACAACCCCTTCCTGAGAGATCTAGCGGATCTACCCACCTGGCATCAAGGAACCGGGATCTCAAGATCATGACGGCTTCACAAGTGCTTTGCTTGAGCTGCATCTGGATGGAGCTGAATTTCCGGTGGATTATGCCCACCATCCTTTCGATCTCTTTGGGGGAAATGGGCCTCGTTCGGCTCTGTTCTCGCAGGAGGTTCATCACGTGGGTGGTGAATTCATTGCACGCCTGCAGAGAGAGGTGGGGAGGAGAGGAGAGAGTGAGGAGGGAGGGGTCCTTGGGGGGGGAAAAAACCCACCACAGGCTTACTCCAAGTTCAGAAAACAACCACCGCTCTCCTCCAACCATCTGCAACGCAACCCAAAGTCAACCACAGTTCGGACACTGGAAGCTCAAACCTGCAATGAACGGTTGCAGGAATGAACGGACGTCAACTCATAAAACATCCCTATGCAACCGGTTGAAGTGCATTCCAACTCTTTATCTTGAAAAGATTGTAACTAAACTACCAGAGCTTTTGCCCGTGAATATATTTGATTGGAGAACGTGAATGATGACAGCCAGCCCGGCAGCGCATTCAGTTGGAGAACCTGATTTATGACACACCCGGGGGGTGGGGAGTGGAAACAGGGTCCCAGGGGACTGCAAATGATCTAGGCCAGAGATGGCAGTGCCAGTATGAATCCTCTAATAAAAGTTTTTTGAAGTTTGGCTCGAGAATCATGATTTAATTAGGGTGCTTGCCGGAATCCTGACGCAGCGTGGCTAGTCGAGTGAAGAGAAGGACCAGGGGAAATAGGATGGCAGTCTTCCAATACTCGAGGGGCTGCCACAGAGAGGAGGAGAGGGGGGGTCAAGCTGTTTTCCAAAGCAAGGAAACTGATCAAGGAGATTCAACCTAGAAATTAGGAGAGATTTTCTGACAGTGAGAACAACCAACCCACGAAACAGAAGCTGCCTTCAGAAGTTGTGGGAGATTCATCCCTGGAGGTTTCCAAGAAGAGGCTGGACTGCCATCTGTCAGGAATGGGGTAGGGTCTCCTTGCTTGGGTGGCGGGGTTGGACTAGATGAGATGGATGAATTAGGGGACTGGAGGATGGATTAGGGGACTGGAGGATGAAACATACAACGAACGGTTGCAGGAACTGGGCCTGGCTGGTCTAGGGAAGAGAAGGACCAGGGGAGACAGGAGAGCATCTTCTAGTGTTTGAGGGGCTGCCCCAGAGAGGAGGAGGGGATCAAGCTATTCTCCAAAGCACCTGAAGGCCAGACAAGGAACAATCGATGGAAACTGAACAAGGGTTGAACCCAGAACATGCTTACTCCAGGTCGTTCCACAAACTTCTCACTTAGCAACAGAAGCGACAGGCTCAACCGTGGTCGTAAGTCGAGGATGATCTGTACGGGTGCAAATCTTGATGAGCAGTTTGCCAGCAGCCTTCCTTCCTGCAGGATTCCAAAAAGCTCGCCTCTACAACCATCCCTTCATCCGTGATTAATCTGAACAACTCATTTATGGAGTGTGCACTTAGCTCATTACTCTAAGTAAAATTCATTAAGTATTTACATTTAGATAATTAAAAAAAAAACAAACCAGGGGCAATCTTAACACAGTGGTTACCTAAAACCAAGGCTTTTTCCCTCGGAAGCAATCAAAAGGGACTTTTGAATCCCTGTGTCATCCCAGAGACAATACCCTAGAAAGATCTGGCTGGAAACTCTTCTCCCAACCAACTTCAGCCCCGCCCCGCCAAGACGAGGCTCCATATAATCACAGAATAATGGAAGGGACCTTGGAGGTCTTCTAGTCCAACCGCTGCTCAAGCAAGGGAACCTATATCATTTCAGACAAATGGTTATCCAACACCTTCTTAAGAATCTCCAGTGTTGGAGCAGTCACAACTTCTGGAGGCAAGTTTGTCCCAAAGGTTAATCCTTCTCCCTTTGAGGAAATTCCTCCTTAATTCTGGGTTGCTTCTGTCCTTGATCCGTTTTCCATCCGTTGCTTCTTGTCCTGCCTTCTGGGGCTTTGGAGAATAGGTTGACTCCCTCATCTTCTTTGGGGCAGGGTTATGGTTAGGATAAACGTCACCTCCACCCCTGCGGCGGGATTGCTCCCCGAGAATTATTCGCCACGATGCCCAGAGAAGCAAGCGGAAACGTGCAGCAGGTTTACCTAAATCTGGAGACGGCTCTGTGATGCTTTTAAGTCAGCTGGAAGTCACTATTTCCCCCGCTGCAGTTTTAGCATGATAAATTGCCTGTTGGGTCCAGCCTCTATTTTATTTTATTTTATTTTTCCTTCTTCCGTGAAAAATAATAATAATAACACCACCACCCCCTCCGTTCCTCTCCATCCCTCTGCCTTGTCCAGCAGGCTCCTAGTTTGGGGGTCCCCTTCCTTGCTGCCCCCTCCCCTCAAAAAAACCCCTCCTTTTTGAAAGAGGGCATCCGGGCGTGCAGCTCCCCAGTTATCCTGGGAGTTTCGAGATGCTTACAAATACTTTTGCCCAGAGCGGGGGAAGAAAGAAAGAAAGAAAGAAAAAAAAATGTATTTCAATGTAATTATAGAAGATAGCTTTCAATATGTCATCTCTATTATAGCAGCTGTAAATTATGAAGGGAAAGATTTTCTTCTGGCGCTGGGAAAACGACGGCAAAGCATCCTTCCCTGAAAGGGCTGGCTTTCGTTCCTTCTCTCCCTCTCTCCCTGCCGCTCCTCCCCACCGCCCCAATTCCCCCCCGCTGTTTTTGAAATGCACCCTGGTAACCGGCGACAAACGTCAAAATCAAACTCCAGGCAGGGGGTTGGGGTGGGGGCTGAAGCCACAATCAAGACAGCGCCAGGCCTTTTGCTCCTGGGTTGCAAGGGAGCCGCGGCACGCCGGAGAAGAACGGCAAGACATCTGGGCTGCCTTCCTTCTTAGGGGGGGATAGAAGTGCCGCTGACCCAGATAACGGAAGAGATCAGGTTAACGTTCCCCGGCTCTCTCACTATGTAGGTCAGGCGCGAGGCAGGATTCGTAGGGCTCAGGAAGATGGCGTTATGGCCGGTCAGTGGTTCAGACTGGATTTGGCATGGTTTTTTGTTTATTTTAAGCCTATCTTCCCAAGGACCCGGGATACCATTGTTTGATGGGGAATAACTGCGGGATGTAAGCTATTCCGAGTCACAAAGCTGCCTTTTACAATTGACTGATGGGGATTTTTGTCCAAGGACCTATTATTATTATTATTATGACTATACACACATTTTCCATAATTGTTTTAAAAAATTATTGGCTACAAGTTTTCCCTCTCTTTCATCCATCCTTCCAAGTGAGGATTAACATCAACCTTCATATATCTGAACCTGTAGAATTTACAAGTTATTTTTTTTTAAAATCAAAATGGCGTGAATTCATATAGTTTCCTACTGGGCTGCTTTCTGAAGCTTCGCAAATGTGGCAGAATGGGGTCTGGATTCCCAGGAGGAGGGGCTGAATTCCTGAAGATCAAGAGACAGCAAAGTTTAGATACTTTGGTTGGGTGAAAAAGGGCCAAGATAGGTGGGTTCTCTCTACAAGTTCTCACGAGTAAATCTTTAAGGATGCGAGTAGCGTGCTTTAGCCTGGCAAGAGTCTGTCTGTAGGCTGGGAGCTGCTAGAAGAACCTCAACATGTCATTTTTTTCCCGGTTTTTGGAGTTCAAAACAAGAGAATCACCACCAATGTAACCAGGTGGCAAAGCTTCAAGCTCTAACCTGCTCATATTTCTCCAACTCGGTGTGGTAGATCTGTCGGATCTGCGTCAATTTGGCTCGGTAATCGGAGTGTTCGATAGAATTATCTGAAGTCCCGCCCGAAGCTGCCGCCGCCGCCGCCGCTGCCGCTGACCCCCCGCCTTTCTCGGGACCGGAGACTCCCTCTGCAAGAAGCATGTTGTCCAACCTCATGAGCTGAGGGTCGGGGGGGTCTTCCTCTTGCGCCCCTCGGATGCTCAGACCTGGGGAGAAGGCAAGAAAAAGGAGAGACCCCAACGTGTTAGCGCCGCATGAAACGCCCCCACCCATATTCATCCCGCCAGTTCTTGAATCCTGCAAAACGGAAAGGGTTGCTGTTCCACAGAGAGATGCCTTCACGGGAATATCCAGGGCTGGGCTCCTGGGGGTTCGCAGGGGTTCAGAAGAGAGCCCCTAGCTAAGATTCTGTGCAGTTTGAAGAATCCCCAAATCCCACTCCTGACTGGCCCCACCCACCCCAAAACAAGACGCTGGAAAAAACACGCACTAAAATGGAAAACACATATACACATATTATCCCCCCTAGGTGAATACTGTATATTTAATACCAGCTGGATACCTGTGCTTCGCATGAAACTATGTGATTGGGCTTAGTTTTGGGAAGGAAAATAAGGGCGGGGGGATTCTACCTCGGCCTACAAGCATCCATGGGTATTCATCTGGCTCGTGTCCTCTCAGTGTGTGTGAGTGGAGGGCTGTTTGGAAACTGAAAGAGTACTTGTGGTGTGAGCAAGAAGGAGACAGCAAGGAGCCTGGGCGTGGCTTAGCTCAACTTCCACTAAAGCTTCTTGGTGCTGCTGTGAATCTCAAAGCGATACTGAAACTCCTCTCCTCTACTGGTGTTTTGCATTTGGAAGAGATTTCAGGTGGGGAGGGGGAGTAGAACTCCTTAGCATCAGAGCTTGTTGATGATAATAATAATAATAATAATAATAATAATAATAATAATAATAATAATAATAATAATATAGGAAATACTCTAAATGCTCTGATGGTCATTTCGAAAAATCCTTTCTTAGTGAGCCCCTAGAAGCCAAGAGGAACCTACGGGCCAAATTTCAAGTTTGTAGGCTTTACAGTTCTGGAGATTTTGTGATGATGCCTGCATGGTCTTTCACTTTTATATATATATATAAATGTATGTGTGTGTGTGTGTGTGTGTGTGTGTGTGTGTGTGTGTGTGTGTGTAATTGGGAAGCCCTGCTGAAGAACCTGCCAATACTGTGGAAAGGCAGGAATTCCTTGGTCCCCCTGTTTTGTTTCTATTTCAGGGAGGAAGGCGAGACCTGAACACCCAAGGAAATTAGTCCATCTTGGGTGCTAAGTAAGAAATCTCTCTTTTTTTCCCCTCTTTCTTTTTCTTTTGGGTTGTTCCAAAAGGTAAGTCCTGATCTGTGCTCCACGACTGCCTTGCCCTGCACAAATCAGGATTTCTCCAAACATATGGCTTGGTGGCAGCAACAGCTGTTTATTAGCAGGCACACACACACACACACACACACACACACACACACACCCCTCTATTCTGGCTCCTCTCTCCCCCCCAAATCCCCAGAAGAAATGAAAAAGCTTTGCCTGCCCAGGAGAAACTCCCCGAGTTATGCCTTGTCAGCAGTCCCATCTGAACGCCACAGATCAAGGCTGACAATTTGTACGTCTAATCGGGTTGAGGTGGGCGGGCTGCCAAGATGATCTCCACACCGTGCAAAACACAATGATTTGAGATTGTGATTACCAATGCAAGGAGAAGAAAAACTGCAAGACCTCTTCAGGTCGCTTAAGAGATTAACAGATGAACCGAGTTTGAAGGGGCCTTATAGATCTTCTAATCCAACCCCCCCACCCCACCCCAAAAAAAGCAAAGGAGGAAGGAGAAAAGGGAAGGAGAGAAGGAAGGGAAGGAAGGAAGTAACAACAACAGCCCACTCCCTTCTAGCACTGATGATGTTCCCTAGTTGGGTCATGAAACTACCAAGAAAACCCACCAAGGTCAGAGAGCACCACGGACCCCTCTGTTCAGCCCTGAGCTCTCCAATATCCCCTTCTGTTGAGGCTCCATCTTTAACGAACTTCCTCTCTAAACGAGGGTTGAAAATCTCCTTAAATCTTCCAAAATTCCGTCTTTACCACCAAGACAGGCATTGCACGCCCTTCCCTGACTTTGGGCCGATTCTCACTTCCTTAAACCTTGCCACGGTCAAGAGGTTGGTCTTGAATCCTGGATTCAAGGCACCAAGAAGCCACGCCTTTCCTCTCCATCCTGGCCAACCGACTTGAACCCTGTTTTAATGCCTTCATTACTTAAAACACACACTAGGATCTTATTCTGGACCCCAAAAACGGAAGACACGAACAACAGAGAAGGCGGTTTTTGTAGGTCAGCTTCCCTTTCCCAGGCCTGGCCACTGTCCTTTGTAAATTAAGCACCGATACTATGTACCTTCCCGACATAGAAGCTCACTGCTTATTGTTTGTCTATTTTTATTCCCCAGTATATCAACCTACAGGTTTATTACTGTTTAGCTCGCTGACCTTTGAGCGCTTCGTGGTATTAGAGATGTAGCATGGACTTCACCGGGTGCGACCATCTATCACTTCCACCATAACAGGGGAGCTACTAATAACACTGGCAACGCAAGGCCTCCATCGAGATGGTTATGCATCGGCTTAGAGTGGAAAACAAAAAGAACCCCAGGCTGAAAACAGGCTGCTAAGAGACTGATGATGCCCCCTTTGAGGGATCTTTGGGGCTTTCAACCCCCACCGTTCCTTTCCCGCGGGGTCCTCGACGTTCTCCGAACTGGGTGGTTCCCTTGCAGACGTTTTATTACCCAACGAGGTAACATTATCAGCGCTAGGCAAGGCTGTTTATGTACGGTAGCTCTGAGCTTGGCTGTTTTCTTGCAGACCTTTCATTACCAAACGGGGTAACGCCGTCAGTGCTGGCGAGTGTGATTTGCTCCCTATTTCTATTCAGTAGCACCCAGACCCTAAATTCAGAGAAGCGGGGATTAGCACCAGACAAACGGAGTAGGTAACATCGTCAGTGCTGGAAGGAAGCGGGGTTTGTTCCTTGTTTAGCGTGCTTTGTCACTGTTGGTGGAGGAGGTAGGTAGTTCCTTGATTAGGGTTATCGTTTTCCCCTGGATTGTTTGTCTGGAATCAATCCCTGTTTATCTGAATATTGGGTGCTGGTTGCAAGGCAAGCCACTGAATAATAAACAGGGAGCAAGTCACCAGCATCTAAGTTCAGACAGTCTTCCTACCGCTACTATTCCTCCTCCTCCTCCACTCCACAAATCCCACTTCCTTCTAGTCCTGATGATGTGACCGAGTTGGGTCATGAGAGGTCTGCAAAGAAACAACCATCCTCCTCCCCCCCTCCTAGCACTGAGGTTTCCCAGTTTGCTAATGAACTACCTGCAAGAAAACCACAAGACCCCCTAGCTAGAAATATTATCTCCCATCCACGCTCCTCGTCCGCTGGAGAAGGGCTCACCTCACCGTTTCTTTCCGTATCGGTAAGATCCTGACAAATCAACGACAGGAGCTCAAACACGGTTTCTCCACGGACCCCGCCTTTGTTATAAACCCAGAGTTGCGGCCTCTCTTTCCGCGCATCCCAATTAGGCTGTCTTTCAATCCACCGCCACACACCTGCCTCCAGAGATAATGCCGAGCCTCCTGCCCCAGCAGCGCCAGCATTCAGAGGCCAATAAAATAAATTGCAGGTCAAAACGATGACAAAGCTTCCCCCTCCGAAGGCAACCCGTCCCCTTCGCCGCAGGAGTGCCGTTCCCCACTCCACTCTCCCCGATACCAAACGCACCCTCAAATCCCACTCCAAACGGTCTGATTACAGGGGCCATTGGAGTTTAATAATCTGACTGTAATTCAGGCATTTTCAACAGCTCATTAAGGGTTCATTAATATATGGGCAAGCTCCTGAATTATAAGTAAGCAGATTAGAAACCCGCGGTGTCGGAATTGTACAGTTAGGTACGCTGGCTAACGGAATAATATCGCAGCTACAATGAAAGGGCTGCCCCAGAGAGTTCGTGGCGAGATAAAAGACAAAGCTTTTTCTCCAGCCTTATTTATTAATTCAGTTCCACGTTCACCTTGAAGAGAAGGCAATGCTGGGGTTTTGTTAACCGAGGCTTTTTAAGTCCGGTGTTTTCAAAACATGCCCATCACAAAGAAACACTGCGCCATAATATACAGGGGGTCCAACGGGTTAAAGAAGAGAATGGTAGGTCAGGAAGCAGCCAATGTCCCACCAGACAACTTCCAAGATAATGCTGCTTCTGTGCAAGGGGAAAAAAAAATATCCAAAGTTTTCATCCCATTCCTGAGATTTAGCAAAGGGAAGAAAGAATAACCGAATGCAGGAGAGAACCAACCTAGAAAATTTCCTGACAGTGAGAACAATTAGGAAGTTGTGGAGGTTTTCAACGAGAGATTGAACGGCCATTTGTCTGAAATGGAATAGAGGGTTTCCTGCCTGAGCAGGGAGGGGGGTTGGTCTAGAAGACCTCCCAGGTCCCTTTCCAACTCTTGTCATTCGGCCTCACAGAATAAAGTGATGATGGTCTCGTTCGTGGAATTGTTCTGACCCAAACCTTGTTCCAAGGAAACAAACACAAAATGGAGGTAGCAGCAAAACCTTTTAATGATTCTTTACGACTTCCGTTCCTTCCCGGTTAAAAGGCTGTTTCAAACTAATTGTCTCGGATAAGAACAAGCCTTGCTAAGGTTGTGCAAGGCTGCCAAGAACACTAGATAAAGTCGCCAAGAAATATTTCAAAGACAAAGAGTCTCCCAACACAAACTAAGAGTCCGAACGTCCACAAGGCTTGAATGCAAAAACTTCTTTGCTTCCTGCAAAGAACTCTGGCTTCTCAGCTAACCTTTATCTCTTAAGGGAAAGGCCATCACTTTGCAGCCTTACTCCCGAGTCGCCTGTTACTAAGAACTATTTCAAACACAAAGAGTCTCCAAACACCAAGAGAGTCCGAACATCCACAAGGCTTGAGAGAAGGCCAGCTCCACTGGTATGGACACATCCAGAGTGGAGCACCTTCTACTGTGGCCAAAACTACCTACCAACTACTGTGTTTCCCCAAAAATAAGACCTTGTCTTATATTTCTTTTGCCACCAAAAAAGGCACTGTGTCTTATTTGGGGGGATGTCATCCACTGACTCACCTCACTTGCGTGCGTCACTGCCAGCCTCCTTTTTGCTGTCAGAGGCCTTATTTTGGGGGGTAGGGCTTATGTTGGACGCACATGTAAAAATCAAGCTAGGTCTTACTTTCAGGGTAGGTCACATTTTCCGGGAAACAGGGTAGAAGCCAATGGCTGGCGACCTCACGGGCACCCAAAGCAGAGATGGCAAGACACCATCAACAAAGATAGGCAAGCGGCAGGGCTGCACCCCGGAGACGCAACTGACCACGCAAAGTGGCGTTCAATGATCCGTAAAGCGGACCCTGCGCTTGCGGGAATACACTAGGAGGAGGAAGAAGAAGATGGAGGAGGAAGAGGAGGAGGAGGCCGTACAAGAAATTACTTAAAAGGCAGGCTTCGGAGGCCGAACCGCTTGGTGCTCGCAGCCCTTCCTGACTCGATGTCACTTCCACGCCTGCTTAAAGGTGACGGGCTAACATCGGGCACGTTTGTCATGTCAGGTATATTAAATATAACGCGGCGATGCTCTGCACATTTCCCCACCAAGGCGGTTGTCACTTTCGCTTCACTCATTCTCTATTGAGGAAAAATGCAGCACTGGGAATTTACAAGGCTTTTCAGTTAAATGGACATAAATCACAGGTTTCATTCAAAGCGAATAATCACTGCCCATAAAGACCTACTTGTCTGTTACCATATATTACAGCAGAGTTCCTGTGAGCAATAATGCAGCCATTCACGGCAAAAGGAAAACAGAGCGAGACATTAAGAGATGACATGTAATCCTGTTAGGCGCCTGACGTGGGGAGGGAGCCTGACATTTTTATCATATATGTCCATTTCCATTTGGACAATCAGCAGAATAAAAATGATTACTTCGCTTGGCGAATCTACCTTCCCTTTCCTAAAACAGCCCGGCGAGATTTGTTTACATGCTGGGCGAACGGTTTTACCAGGAATCCATAAATCTCCAGGTTGGAAAAGGTTTCAACGCCCCAATTCAACAGGAAGATTTCGAAGGATCCCATTCCCATTTCTTACGATGGGATTCCTTCCCCTTTGCCATCCTCAACAGAGGGGATGATGGTCAACTTTTGAGGCGAGATGAGCAGCAATGAATCTAATAAATGAATAAAGTTTTATTCTGTGCTAAATGCCTATGGAAGTTCTCGGTCTATCCAGGCGCTAATTCAAAAGGCAATTGGGCTTTTGTTTTTTTTCCCTGAAGACGTTTCGCTTCTCATCCTTGGAGCTTCTTCAGTTCTGAAGAACCGAGGAAGTTTCTTGGATGAGAAGTGAAATGTCTTCGAGAAAAAAATGAAGTCCGGCTGTCTTTTTGAAAAAGCCCCTTTGGATTTCTTCCATGCTAGCTCACTTCTACAATTCAAGGCCGACTAGCCCTGTTTGTCAAAGAATTACTTTTTTGGACCTCTCTGTAGTCTTTACACCAGGTCTGGTGCACCAGGTGACTTTCTGGCTGCATCCCAAACGCAGAACATCCAAAAATAAAAATAATAAAAAAAAGAATTTTAAGACTCTGCAGATCACCTTTCATATAGTATCATTCAAATAGAAGAGAATATTTACAACTCAGGGTTGGATGATGGGATCTTTGCTGCTCTCTGAGCTTGGTGGTTTTCTTACAGACATCTCATTACCGAACTAAGCAACATCATCAGTGCTAAAAGGCAGTGGGGTTTAGTCTCTCTCTTTTTTTTTGTATTTGTCACTGGTATAAAGGCAGCAAAACAAACTCCCTTCTAGCACTGATGAAGTTATCTAGTTGGGTAATGAAATGCCTGCAAGAAAAGAACACAGCTCGGCACTATTGTATATAAACAGGGAGCAAACTTCACTCCCATGTAGCACTGAAGATGTAATTTAGTTGGGTAATGAAACATCTGCAAGAAAACCACCAAGGCTCAGAGAGTATCAAGGAGCCTGCAGTATGATTCAGACAACGGCTCTGCTTTCAAAGAAACACACCTCACCATACTTCTTTTCTGGCACGTCCACGAAAGTTTCTAGTCCACAAGGATATTTATATTGCCCACTCAACCACTCACCCCAACACAGACTAAGTTCTAAATAGTTGCATTTGACTAGAAAAATCCTTTTGGGGCTAAAAGTTAGTTGACATACACACACACACATACATATATGTACCCAATAAATTTTTTAGCACATCCTCCAATTTCTAACCCAGCCATCCAACATCTAATCCAATAAACTAGGGAAATATACAGCATTTATCAACTCAACTCCGAACCACCTTCAAAAACAAGAGAGAAAATCTTGCCAAGTTCCAGAGAGAGAAGGAAAGCAACGGAGGTTCCTTTGAGACTTGAAAGCCCTGGCTACATATTCTTCGGTCTGAAAGTTTACAACCTCAAAATATAAAAAATAAAATGTTTGCCCTCTCCAAAAAACAAATCGTTCCTGTGATTACCGGTTTGACCAAATTTATAGCCTGACACTCTTCTTTTCATGGGAACAAGAAGTAACTTTTTATATAGATACTGAGAAAATATACACTAACTGGCAGCTTTTTATATATATATATATAGAGAGAGAGAGAGAGAGAGAGAGAGAGAAAGTTCTTTCCTCAGGTTTTTATGTTGGTTACGTTTATGACCAGTGATAAATTGAGGCAAGGTTTGTCTGGTTTTATGACTTTGTTCCCATTTCACTTTCTCCCAACTGATCTTTGCATTCTGGCACCTTCACCTTCTCTCGTTCTTGCTTGGAAGTTCCCACTTAGCACTAAAAACGCTGCCTTCGGTCAAGCGCAGGTTGCAATCGAGTAAGGAGAGACAAGCCATACTTTCTGATCAGGGCCTTTGTTTTTGGTTTCCCTGCATGGAGATCTTGGAGCAGTGGGTTCCATAAAACTTAAAGGGTTATTAAATCGCCTGCTTCTCTGTTATGCGCTGAAAGCAATAAAGAAAAATGAGAGAAGCACCCTCGAAGCGAGTTAGCCGTAAGTACCCCCACGTCACAAAGCAAAACTCAGAACACAGAATAACACAGTTGGAAGGGGGCCTTTGGAAAATCAATTGACCAACCCGCCCTTCTTCTTTGTGGCAGACCCTGAGACATTGGAAGGCCGCTATCACATTACCCTTAGTCCTTCTGTTTACTAGACTAGACCTATCCAATTCTTGCAACCGTTCTTCATATGTTTGCCTTAATCAACTTTGGGCTAGATGACCTACAAGGTCCCTTCCAACTCTGCTAACCTGGTAATCTCAGACGGGCCCTCCCTAGTTCTCTGAAAAAATAAAAACAAGCCAGGGGGACAAGTGTTTTCCTGACTCACAAGTCGTTGTTACTGTAACCTTACAATAAAAGCAGTGTTAATATCCATGATTTGTATGTAGGGCCTCTTGTATGCACTCCCTCTGGAAGGGCTGATGACAGAAGCAAGGGAGGAAGGAAAGTCAACATTTCCCATTTCCCCCTATTTTCCCTCCTGACTGTTTTTAAGGGGATTGTGACGTATCCAACAAGGTTACAAAGTCAAGTTCAAATAAATTAAAGGATTTGCTTTCAAATACTGAGGCATCTGAGCAGCTCTAAACAAGGAGGGCCCTTCTCAATTCATCTACATTCTACAGCACCGCACAAAGTTTTATGTTCATGGTTATAAAAGGATACAATCTCCCTCTGTCATTTAAACTATTCTGTGACACACAATTTTAATTCCAGAGCTCTTGTAAATTTCACGTTCGTGTAAACAAGCTAGTAATCTTTAAAAGCTAGACTCCCCTAATAAAACAAGATGATTTGGAAGGCGCAGCAGAACCAAGAATCTAAAAACTTATGGATGTACTCGTCAATCTAAATATGATCTGTGTCAGCTTCATAATTTTCTTGCCTTTCTTTTGGCAGTTAAATAAAAAATACAAGGTGTGTAATCTATTTCCTGAGCTTCTTATAATCTCTTTCACTTTTGTTGTTGTTTTGTAGACTGTTTTGAAGATTTTGACTTTTGTAATCCTCTTGAACCATCTGGGCTGTTAAGATTTTGTAGAACAGCAGACAAAATTGGGTGGCGGAGTTAAATGCGTCATGGGCTTAGAATCATTATGCTACCACAAGCGATTCAAGCCCAACCGCACTTGAATTCCATTAATTCTGGTGCCCATTTAGTATTGAGTTGACTAGATTCTTGTGTATAGGCTTGGCCAATAAATTTTGAATTACGCCTTAAGATATGGTCCTGATCCCTTGCACCTGACATTAATCTAGTCTACTCAGGTTTAATACTAAATTGGCATCAGAAAAGGAGCTCAAGAGGGGTTGGGCTTGGACCATTTGTGGCCACGTAATGACTCCAAGTTGATGATGTGTTTAACTCCATCCTCCCAGGTCTACCTGCTCTTCGCTTACAGTTTCAAGTCATAGTCTTTATCCGAAAGATTGAAAATCTGCATTTCTTATCATCTTCAGATTTTCTTAAACTTGTCCAGGTCTGGGTTAGGGCTGGGTTGATTTACAGTTAGGTAGGAGACCTTAGCGGAAACTAAGGAACCAGATTAATCTGAACAAAGATCTCAAAACCAAGCAGTGGTAAACTGCTTGTCCATATGTCCTGGTCAAGTAAACTACAGAGATATCTCCATTAAATCTCCTAGAAACAAAGTGAATTTCTCCTCTCCTCCCTCCCTTTCTCTCCCCCGCCCCTCTCACAATTTGAGTTATCTTTCCAAAAGATAATGAGAAGATCTAATGACAAGGTAGGATCATGAAATAATCACTTAATAAATTGTACTACCAGGCTAACTTTATTAAATGTTTGGTTGAAGTGAACCAGAGTACCTATAAGGAGACAGACAGTTTTATTTTAGGATCACTTATTGATTAAAGGTTTGCTTTGATGAACTGGGCTAGCTAAGCCAGTCTTTTTAAATATAGGAAGGTCTAAAACTAGGAGTTCACAATCTGTATGGATGCAAAAAATGTAAGACCAACAAACTTTGAATTTGCGTTCGGTCTCAGAAGAAGAAGCATTCTGACAAATGAAAACTCAAAATGCCTCTTCCAAAACTTTAAGAGGGACATTCATTGGCAGATCATTGAGTTCTATCTCAAAAGAAATTTTCTCTCTCTCTCTCTCTCTCTCTCTCTCACACACACACACACACACACACCAGACAAAATCAGAATGCCTCTTCCAAAGCATTTAGAGGGAACTTTCATTGGCAGACCACGCCGAAAATAAATAGAAATATCCCTTTTCTCCTTTGTGCTGGTTTTCCTCCCTTCGTTTAGGTAGACCTCATTTGATTTTAACTCGTGATATATCGCCGTGAGATTTCTTGAATGGTACAAGAATATTAGAAGCGCCCGATTGTCAGAAAGAAGCCCTTGTGCAATATCATACCACTTCCTTTTTCCACTTTGTCTGCAGATATTCTACATTTCCAAAAAGATAACATCCATCTTTAGCAGACAGGAAAAGCAAGAGGGAGTAAAGAGATGAATGAAGTCGAATTCTCACACCCTCCAGAATCCAGCTCCCGGCCAACGGGTTCATCGTCCCAGGGAATTGTGAGAACTGCAATCTCAGCAGATCTGGAGGTCACCAGATGGTGGAAGACTGCTTGAACACTAATCAAACAGCCATCAAAAGGTGAGGAGGGTTGAAGACGTGTGGAAAAGAGCTGCCCTCTTCCCTTTAGACACAGGACACAAATATTGGAAGTTAAGCCTTCCAATATTCAAAATCTCAGAGTCTGAGCATCGCAGGTTGACATCCCTTGGCCAAAGGAAAGTAGTTTGGTGTGAGCCATGATTTATTTTATTTTTTTAAAGGAAGGTAGATGTGGTGGAATCCGGCCTTGAATTATGAGAGGGGAGTGAAGAGAAACATCAGCCTTGAATCGTTGCTATGCACGAAGCATAGAAAGGTTCCTCCCTAATTCTTCACAGCTTTTATCCAAGAGTTATACAGACTGTGCTTTATCCTGGCAAGATTCCGTCTATTTGGCGACCAGCAATAAAGAAACTCCTTATGCAAACGTGCTTTATCCTGGCAAGATTCTGTCTATTAGGTGATCAGCAATGAACAAACTACTCTGAGCACTAACATGTGTTCTTCTTGGTTTCCCACGCCTGACAAGAGAGGACTCCGCAAAAGACCATCAGCATATAGGGGGGACATGCTGGAAGATATATCTATAGTGGAACAAAAGGTGTTGGATAAAGAATATAACAGTAATAGGAAGGAAAAACAGAGGGGGACTTGCATTCCAGATGTTACACTTTATGTTGCTGGAGAAGACATCACCCAATAAAAGTGGAGTAAAGTGGAACCCACACGTCCAGAAATTCCAACTCTGAGAGGAAGAGAAAGACTAGGAAGGAAGGAGGGAGGGAGGGAAGGAAGGAAATACGGATAATATCGAGGGAGGGAGGAAGGAAGGAAAATATTCAGGCAGGTAAGAAGGGAGGGAGGAAGAGATGAAGAGAAAGGAACGGAGGGAGAGAGGGAGGGAGGAGAAAGAAAGAGAGAGAGAGAGGAGGGAGAGATTTCATATCCTCAAGGAAATAAAAGTCCAGTTTCGGATTTTCCCTCCCCCCTTATCTAAAAAGCCCAAAGACACCATTTTCATGTAACGGACGAGAGAGGGCAATAACAAGGAGTTTTTCTAACCTGTCAGTAAAAAAATAAAATAAAAATAACCTCCCTACACCCCCATACCCCCTTCTCCTCTCAATTCCCTTCTCTTCCCCTTCTTCCATCCACCCCCCCCGCCCCCAAGTGGCTGCTTCAGGTGGAATCGCGAGAAATGTCAGCCTTGATCCAAGCTGGCTGGCCCCAAGGAAGGGGGGTGAAAAGAGAGAGCCAAAAAGCAAAAATCTCATGGATGGCTAAGCTCCAAGACCTTAGGAGAGGCCAGGCCCCACCGCAGCCAAGCCAACCTTGGCAATAACCGTCTCCGCAGAAAATGATGAGCAGCTCCATAAATCCAGCCTCTTCCTCTTCACCCGGCCTCATTACGGTGCTCCGGATTCTCTGGGCGGCCGTAATTCTGCCAGCAGATATCCGGGAATCACCTTGTCAATACCCAGCGGTGCCCGCCTCTTCCACTACCGCTTGCCCCTACTACGCGGCCCCTCGGATGCGATTTTGGCTGACCTTTAATCTGCGGCAGCTTTACTCTCATCACCAAAGTGCAAGTTGGAGAGCCATAAAACTGCAACCTCTTGGAGGCAAGAGGGAGCGCTAAAGCTCCCCTAACTGGGGTAGCTAACCTTTGGTAATGGCTTTCCACATTGATGGGAGGAAGCGGGGAGAGGGGGAGAAGAAGAGGGGAAGGGAAGAAGAAGCTCAGGCAGAAAACAAGCACAAGCAAAGGGTACGGCAGCCCCTTGTGTTAAAAAGATTTGGGGGGGGCGCGGAGGGCAGGTGTGGGGGGAGGGGGAACCAGAGAGGAAGCAGCGGCAAGGGGCATCTATCCATTCACTCAGTTTCAGGTCTCCTTTGGGTGGCCGATGGAAGAGGATGTTTCTGTAGGCCTGGATTGAATTGTGGGGTCCTCTCCGAACTGAATGGTTTAACATTATCAGTGGGAGGAAGAGGAGGAGGAGGAGGAGGAGGCGGGGGGGAGGAGGAGGAGGATTGTAGAGTCCTTGGAGCTCTCTGGGCTTGGTGGTTTTCTTGTAGACATTTCATCACCCAACTAGGTACCATGATCCGTGCTGGAAGGGATGCTAATTAATGCTAGTTAAGATATTGTAGGTTTCAGTTGGATTATTTAGGTGAGAGCTGCATCTTTTCACGAGTGCAATTGCTAGGGAGGGAGGAAGGAAGGGAAGGGAATGGGAATGAGGGAAGAAAGGAAGGAAGGAGGGAGATGGAAAGGAGGACAGGAGGGGAGGAAGGAAGGGATAAACAGCAGTGAAACAGAAAAATATCAAGGCTTGTTGTGCAGCAAGCGAAGCTGGTAAAACATTAAACATTTAAAAACCTGGCACAACAAGAACGCTGCAAACTCCCTGAAGGAGGGAAGAGATATTAATGAACATGCCCTGGAATTAGTCGCCTGGGATCTCAAAGAAAGCAATTTGTCGAGGTACAAGGGTTATATTTATCATGAAGGCAAAAACGTTTGTTTCCACACACCCCCGCCGCTGGAAACGCGGGACGGGGTCTAACTTTCAAGAGGCAGCCCTGGGGACCCACTCCCCTTCCTTCCTCGGGTAAGAATGCTGGGCTTTCAGGATGGAAACCCCCCCCCCCCAAAGTGACACAGAGGCCGTCCTTGGCTTCGTTTAAGCGTCCGTTCAAAGTTAGGACGGCACTGGAAAAGTCCCTGGCGGCCATTTTTTGCACTGACGACCGTCGCAGCGCCTCCAGGGTTGCGTGATCAAAATCCAGGCGCTTGGCCACTGACCCATATTTACGACGCCCGCGTGTCCTGCGATCCCCTTTTGTCCATGGGGGAGTCCAGATTCGTTTAACGACCGGGTCGTTGACTTAACACCTGCAGGGATCTCTTCCCCGCCCTGCTTAACAACGGTGGCAAGAAAAGGAATCAACATTCGCTTGGCCAATGTCTCGCTTAGCAACGGAAGTCTTGGGCTCAGCTGCAGGTTCATAAGCCGAGGACTGCTGGCACAGTTTAACCATTTTGTCCCGAGAGCTTTTCCGGGGACCGTTGTCTCCTTTAAGGCGCCAAGGAAAGAACAGAGGGGAGAGAAGACAGAAGGGAGTTTCGGTTCCCGTAACATTTAACCTGACAGCGCGCGATGAAGGTCGGAGAAGGGGAGACCACAGAGGGGCTTTTACCGTTGACACCGGAGCCTTGTCAAGTCAGGTATCTGCCCTGCAACTTGGATGAACCAAGAGAGCTGGGTCAAAGGAAGCTGAGGGGGATTGGGAGCAGCACAGGAGAGAGTGGGGGGGAGAGAGAAATAGAGAGAGGGGGAGAGAGAAGGGGGAGGGAGAGAAATAGAGAGGGGAGGGGCAGAGGGAGAAAGGGAGAAGAGAGAGAGAAAACAGAGAGAAGGAGGGAGGGAGAAGCAAGAAAGGGAGGGGAGAGAGAAAGAGGGAAGGAGAGAACAGAGAGAGAACAGAGAGAAGGAAGGAGAGAGGGAAGGAGAGAGAAAGAGGGAGGGAGGGGGAGAGAAAGAAGGGGGAGAGAAAGACGACAGAGAGAGAGAGAGAAAAAAGAAAAGAACTAAACACAGAAAAGACCAAGGACCCATAGTTTATCGTTGAGCTACAATATTCTCTTCTACTCCTTCCTTCCTTCCTTCCTTCCTTCCCCTCCTCTAAAAGTTAATATGAGAAAGTAGCTGGGTTATCACTCTTTCCACATCAGAAGAAATGCTGTCCCGAGTATTGCTAGCCTGGATACCCCTGTGAGTCACTGGTCCTCGGACCTTACCAAAACAGACTAGGATCATGGTTTATTGGTCCTTGCCCAAGGCAAACACACCGATGCTTCTTATTAATAACCGAGGCTGCATATTTAAGTGGAGCCCAGATCGTCAGTGGGCTGAGAAAGAGGCGCAAAAGAATAGCCCGGTGTTTGAATGCCAGAAACCGGCTGATGGCAGGAGGTTGGTGAAGCATTTGGCATTTACATTCAAGCAAATTTGGATACTTTCCCCACCTGTCCTACACTGATAATGTTATCTAGCATGGCCATGAAACATTTGCAACCTCAAAACCTGGCTGGGAGAGAATTCCACAATTCAGGAAAAAGGTTTGGAGCCCCCTCTAATGCAAAGATGGGGATTTTAGGTGAATATTTACCTTTTCCTCCATTTTAGTTAACCAATGAATCCTGATTCAAGCTCTGACATCTCAGTAGAATGTATACAAAAGCTAAGTGGGTAACTGTTAGGAAGGAAGGAAGGAAGGAAGGAGGGAAGGAAGGAAGGAAGGAAGGAAGGAAGGAAGGAAGGAAGGAAGGAAGGAAGGAAGGAAGGAAGGAAGGAAGGAAGAGAAAACTAGAAATCTTGGACCCACAAATTTGCAATGCCGCATTCTATTATGAAACAGAACTAGGAAATGAAACACAATTTTAAAAAAATGTTTTAAAAGCTGAGAGCTACGTGCGGAGTTTGCTCAGAGTTCCGGGTTCAAATTTTCGGGGATGTGAGGAGGCGGGATGGGGAGGTTGGATCACTTCTGTCCTTCAAAGCCATCCAATCTCATAACAGAATCCCTTTTTTTTAAATAAATAAAAAAATTAGGCTATAAGCTTCCTTCAAAAGATGCCAGCAAACACAACAGCGAAGGAAAGTGGAAGGCAGGGGAGAGAGAGAGAGGGAAGGAGGGAGGGAGGAGGGAGAAAGAGAGACAGAGACAGGGATGGAGGGAGAGAGAGACGTGTGTGAGAGAGAGAGATGAGAAAGAGAGGGAGATGGAGAGAGACGGAAGGAGAGAAAGAAAGAAAGAGAGAGAGAGGGAAGGAGGGAGGGAGGAGGGAGAAAGAGAGACAGAGACAGGGAGGGAGGGAGACACGTGTGTGAGAGAGAGAGATGAGAAAGAGAGGGAGATGGAGAGAGACGGAAGGAGAGAAAGAAAGAAAGAGAGAGAGAGGGAAGGAGGGAGGGAGGAGGGAGAAAGAGAGACAGAGACAGGGAGGGAGGGAGAGACGTGTGTGTGTGAGAGAGAGATGAGAAAGAGAGGGAGATGGAGAGAGACGGAAGGAGAGAAAGAAAGAAAGAAAGAAAGAAAGAAAGAAAGAAAGAAAGAAAGAAAGAAAGAAAGAAAGAAAGAAAGAAAGAAAGAGGGAGGGAGAAGCATCGGGAATCACAAGGCCTTAAAATCCCCCTGGGGGAAGAAGGGGAAAAAAGACCCCTTGAAATAACAAGGGGTCAGTTGGACGGTGCTGGTTGCTAGGCAACGGGAGCCACCAAACATCTCGATAACATTTAAGGCAGAAGAATAGATGGTGGGGAGGGAAGAAGCTGATGAATGAAGCCGCTTCGGTGGTAATGAGAGCAAGTACCCAAATGCATCTGTGTTGTTTAAAGGCCAAGAGAGACATTAGGCTCGCCGGGAGCTTCCCAAAGCAAAATAAAAAATAAAAATAAATAATAATAATCATAATAATAAAGAAAAGAAAAAAGGAAGAGAAGAAAAGAAAAGAAAAATCACGGCTTTCCTTCGTGAGAGGGAAGAAGCAAACCAGGACGGGCACTTCTCCAATGCGTCACCTCTTCGGCAGTTGGGGCACGAGTGCAGTTGAGCCCCAGATTAATGTTGCTAGGTGAGACAGTTGTTAAGTGAGTTTTGCTCCGTTTTACAACCTTTCTTGCCCCAGCTGGCTTTCATATCTAAGGTTGGACCAGAACTCACCGTCTCCTGGTTTCAAGCCGGATGGTTTAACCGCTAACCTTAACCCCATCGTCTTTCATAGTAACCCAATCACTCCAGGCAGTGCGCAGCCAAGAGGAATAACCATCTGTGTGTCTAAAAATTAATCCTTATTTGCTTTGGAAGGTAAAATAGGCTGGCATTTCTCCACCTTCCATCTGGAGTGTTGCTCGCCCACTGATGCTCCCTAACCATTCTCCAATAGTTTAGACACACCTCTATACCCAGAGGGGTGAAACACCCCCCAAAGGAATCAGAAATCACCACCTGCTATATACCTAAACTAGGATCACAGCAAAATATCCCTGGCAAATAGATGGTGAAGGCGTGGAGGTAGTGACAGGTTTTATTTTCCTGGGCTCCAAGATCACTGCAGATGGAGACTGCAGCCAAGAAATCCAAAGACGTTTGCTCCTGGGGAGGAAAGCTGTGGCAAATCTAGACAGGATACCAAAAAGCAGAGACATCCCCCTGCCAACAAAAGGGCATATAGTCAAGGCTGTGGTTTTCCCAGTGGCAATGCGTGGCTGGGAAAGTGGGACCATAAGGAAGGCTGAGCGCCAAAGAATGGAGGCCTTTGAACTCTGGGGCCAGAGGAGAAGGATCCTGCGAGCCCCTTGGACAGCAAGGCCATCCAACCGGTCAGTCCTAGAGGAGATCCACCCTGGCTGCTCTTTAGAAGGCCAGGTCCTGAAAAGGAAACTCAAAGACTTTGGCCAACACATGAGAAGGAAGGAAGGACTCCCTGGAGAAGAGCCTAGCGCTGGGAATGGTTGAGGAAGAAGGAAGAGAAGGAGGGGGCTGGATGGAGTCCCTGAAGCAGTTGGCGTGAGCTTCAATGGACTCCAGAAGATGGTAGAGGACAGGAAGGCCTGGAGGAACATTGTCCAGGGGGTCACAATGACTTCATGACTTCGCAACTAACAACAACAGGATCACAGCTTGTATGTATTTGGAGGTCTCCGTGGTGCTGAAATCGGTTGCTTTCTTTTGGGAAGTCCAACCATTTCCAGGTGGATTCCGTGGTTGTTGTTTTTCTTTAAGATGGATTCCCAAAACGGTTCCTACAGATCCCTTTCACATTCCAAAGAACCTGGTTCTGTCTTAGTCTTGTTTATTTAAAGAGTGCTGAGCATTTCGGCTCTTCCTTCGAGGATACATTACAGCTTACTCCTTTCTCCTGGCACCTCTGTGCATCCGCAGATTGGGAACAGGCTCCAGCTGTTCTTCTTCCCCACTGATCTCTGACTCTGAAGGCAGCCGATAACTGTCGGACAGTCCCGGCCCCATCTCTGCCTCTGACGCAGAGCCCTCGCCAGAGCCTCCCCAAAACTCCAGGACTGGCCCACGTTCCTCCCCAACCTCCTCACTGTCCGAGTCTGCTGCCAGCTTCATGGCCACCGGAGGGCTTAAATTAGCCTAAATAAATGGGGTTTTTATCAGGATAAAGGAGTCTGCTTTGTGATTTTGGGAAGCCTCGGTCAGAACACTTTGAGTATTACGGGCGACACACATAAACCCTCCAGATACCGAAGAGGAATGAAGTGATCTGGGAACCTGCAAGAACGAAACCAACAGCAACAGCCTCCCTCTTCTTGCCAATTAGCGGAATTCTGCAATTGGCAAAGGGTCACATCGCGTTAGTATCAATTAAGGTTCTTTTCATGGATCGCTCAAACCACTCGCTCACAGAGGCTTGGAAGGAAGGGGAGGAAAGAAGTCCAATCCAAGCCCATATTTCTAGGGCCCCAACCACTACACAGCTCTCCCCTCTGGGGTCTTTCCACGAGAAGGTTACCTAGGCAAGCGAAGGTTTGACCCGTTGCAAAGCACAACGTCAACTCAGCGCCTTTGTAAATTAGGTCTTTATCATTTCTATTTCACAGCCTATCATAATTAGTATGTCCACACTGAAAATATTACCTTGATTGTTACCCAACTAGGTAATATCTTCAGTGTGGACATACTAATGTCACGCATGGACCTGGGCATTTATGCCTGATAGAGACACACTTTTATAGGTCCCTTTCTAAGACACTTAGGGAACGGAACCATCCTGGAATTAGTTTGGTTTCTGTTCAGGAAAGAGTTTCCTACTCTGGACCCATGGAAAAGCAAAGCGGGGCGGGATACACCTTTAATCCTACACCCAACTCCCGGTAACCAAAGAGGGGGAAGAGGTTGCCTTCCTCCAGAGAGGGTCCTTCAAAAAAGAAGCTACTACCATCAGCTCTATGGTGTGAACTTGGGAGACACAGATGGAGAAAGCAAATAGTTAACTGGCTAAGTAGCCTAATTAAGAGTTGCCAATTTAATTAGAGCCAGGAATATTAATGCTCCTATTTTGGTGGGGAGGATATGGCAAACCAACACCCTTCCTTCTCTCTCTCTCTCTTTCTCTCTCTGTCTCTTTTCTTCTTTTTTCTAAAAAAGAGAGATGCTCTCTTCCCAGCCACCTCATTGGAGGCAAAGGAAGGGGGGGGGGGTTGAGAGGGACGCCTCCCCCTCTTCCCCCTCCCCCAAGCTCTTGCAAGCTGACACAACAACACTACCCAGGTTTGCAATGAAGAACTTGTCAGCAATCAAGCTAGCGGAAGCTAATTAGCTGGCAGGTTAATGAGTGTGATGGCTCTTGACAGTGCTTTGTTGCAAGCCTCAACTGTATTTAAACAATAAATGATTATTACTTAAATGCGGCAGCATCAGGAAGCTTGTAAACAATAAGGATTGGATTGGATCGGAAGCTGGGAGGAAGCCACAGGCTGGGCAAGAGAGATTTCCAGGGGTCCACTTGGATTCAAGTAGGACTTCAGCTTCTTAAAGGCCCCTCCTGAATGGACCTCAGGAAGGGTGGTGCTATCCTTAGTAAGATGCTGTCCCTTACTAAGGCCATATCTCTAGTACTGCATTCAATCTTGGTCGCCACACTATAAAAACGAGGTTGAGGCTCTAGAAAAAGTGCAGAGAAGAGCAACCAGGATGATGAGGGGACCGGAGACTAAAACATAGGAAGAACAGGAACTGGGCTTGGCTAGTCTAGTGAAGAGAAGGACCGGGGAGATAGGATAGCCATCTTCCAATGTTTGAGGGGCTGCCACGGAGAAGAGGAAGGGGGGGTCAAGCTATTCTCCAAAGCACCTTTGAAGGCCAGACAAGGAATAATGGATGGAAACTGATCCAGGAGAGATTATAAATAAGGATAAATTTTCTGATAAGGGGAAGGTAAGACTTGATAGGTAGACAAAAATGCCAGGCCCAGTCTGAACACCTGGCTGACTGTGCGATGAATAATAATAATAATATAAAGTTCCTTTTCTAATATGTCCAACCTTCCATCTTTAAGAGATATTTTGTTTAAAAATGGGGGGAAAGACTGAATAATAGAAAAGAGCTAGCTTTCTTTTGTAATCCCAAAAGGAGAGGTAACTTCGTCATTGTGTTTAGATTTGCTGTATAAAGGAAATCAGAAATCTGCCTTTTGTATTTTTTTTATTTCTTTCTAAACTTTTCCTTCCTTCCTTCCTTCCTTCCTTCTCCATCTCTTCTTCTTCTCCTCCTCCTCCTCCTCCTCCTCCTCCTCCTCCTCCTCCTCCTCCTCCTCCACCTTCTCCTTCTTCTCTTCTCTCTTGTCTACTTTGCTTGTTCTTCGTTTGCGTTCCTTTTTATGCTCTTGGCAAACATTTCAATTTAAAATAAATCATGTTTATTTATTTTTTTAAAAAAATAGCATTTCAAAAAGGGACTTCAGCTGAAGAATAAAGCTTGGGATACTAGCAACTGGCACCCAGGCTGAGCCGGGAAGAAAAACGCTCTTCACCCATCTCAAATTCGATGCTTTGTAGAGTGAGGGCGGGGAGCGAGGAGTGGGGGCAGGGGGACAGGGATTATTTATAGATATAGATATATATATTTTTACTACCCTTGTATATTGCAATGTTATTTCCTTTTTCTCACACAGTAGCAAAAGTCCATTTTCACAACCGCTATAAAGTGACATGTTCACAGCTAGTAAAACAGCTCCATAAATAGCTGAGCAAAACCCGAAAGCTCTCTTATATCCTTTTCCTCCATAAAAACCCGAAGTGAACCGGTGATTTTCCGTGGCGGTTTTGTAAGGAGACAGAAACATTATGAGCGCTCATACGTCCTGACTATCATTTGCCACAAGCAATATCTGTCAGTATTAAATAAAGCTGCATTATAAATGTAAACAAAACAGCCGCCATCTACCAAATGAGCTGTCCGCCATTGCTGGAGGCGGAAATTCAACCTTTCTTATTGACTTTGGCTCTTTATTTACCCTCCTCCATAGAAAGGCACTGATTTGCTGTCTCTCTCTCTTTCCTCCTCCTCTCTCTCTTTCTCTCTCTGTCTGTCTTTCTCTGTCTCTTTTTCCTTCCTTTCTTTTTCTCTCTCTCTCTCTCTCTCTTTCACTCTCTCTGTCTCTCTGTCTCTCTCTTTCTCTGTCTCTTTCTCTCTTTCACTCTCTGTCTCTGTCTCTCTTTCTCTCTGTGTCTCTTTCTCCTCTCTTTCTTTCTCTTTCTCTCTTTCACTCTCTCTTTTATTCTTTCTTTCTTTCTTTCTTTCTTTCTTTCTTTCTTTCTTTCTTTCTTTCTTTCTTTCTTTCTTTCTTTCTCCTCTCTCTCTCTTTTCCTCTCTATCTCGTTTGCTTCTCTGGGCCCCTGCATCACCCACACCAGCAAAGGCCAGTGATAAACAAGGGTTCAAATGGTGATCCCATTAGGGGGAGCGAAAGAGGGAGAGGGAGGGAGAGAGAAAGACAGAAATGAACCAACCAAAGACACATTGGAGGAATTTTGACGGAGAGGGGGATTTGAATTTTAAAACAGAAGACCCAAACAAAATTCATCGTAGGGAGATTTAAACGTGCACAATTAATTGGTGGGGAAAGAGAAACGAAGGGAGAGCTTGGGATCTCTGAAAGGGGGCTGGTGGTCTCTCTCTCTCTCTCTCTCTCTCTCTGTGTGTGTGTGTGTGTGTGTTGTGGTGTCTTTGTGCAGGCAACATAAGGGGGTGTCAGTTCTTTTGCAACGGATGCCGTGATGCCCCAGACGGAGGAAGGATTGGATTTGGAATGGGACTTGACTGTTGGAAAGGAAAGCATGGAGCTCGTTCTCCCAGGAATTGCTATGGGCTTGGGGCAGGAAGAAGTGAGTCCGTTGTGATGCGGACAGAAGAGGACAAGCGGGGATCAAATCTGGCTGTCATCAAAAGGAGAGAGAGGAGAGAGGAGAGGAAGAGAGAGAAAGAAAAGAGAGAGAGACAGAAAGAGAGAGGGAGAGAGAGATGGAAACTGGTCTGGGCATGATTGGGAGGTGTGTCTAGTCCACTGCATTGCTCAGAAGCAAGAGTTTTAAAGGCTGAAGTCGCTGTAAATAAGGTTTGCGTTCGATAGGCAGCCCTTAGTGGAATTCCTCCACAATGGCTTCTTAGCTCTTCTGCAATACAATGGCTTACCAGGAGTTCCTGGGTTCTGGTGTGCCTGCTTTCCCTGGCTCTACTCTGGCTTTCAGAGGAGAAATCTGACAGGGTGAAGCCGACATCTCTACCCCCAACAACAGAGTTATCCAAAGGAACCCTCCGACCTCGTGCAACATGCTAAGTCCTGGTTGGCAAAACACACAATGGATGTCTTTATTTAAAATACTAAGGAGGGATGAATAAATCAGATTATGAGTGTGTTGGTTCGGATGACCTGCTGGGCTTCACACAATAAGGCGGACAACTGCCCAACTGCCTCTGAGTCTAGACTGCCATTTTATGCAAATCCACAGTTCTAAGCATCTCCCCCAAAACTACATAGTGATGTCCCCCCACCTCAAAAAAATATTGAGGAAGGGAGGGTGCAGAGGAGATTAGTGCTGTTCATTGGAATCCCAAGTTATTATGATGAGGGGGAGGGGGAGAGAGAGATTATAGATTTAGAGATAGATAGATAGATAGATAGATAGATAGATAGATAGATAGATAGATAGACAGACAGACAGACAGACAGAGATTTAGAAAGCTGGAGATAGATAGATGATAGATTGAAAGAGAAAGAGAGAAAGATAGAGAGAGAGAGATGAGAGAGGTAATAGATTTAGAGATAGATAGAGACAGACAGACACAGACTCAGAAAGATGGAGATAGATAGATGATAGATTGAGAGAGAGAGAGAAAGATAGAAAGAGAGAGAAATGAGAGAGAAAGAGGTTGTCGATTTAGAGAGAGAAACAGAGAGATGAGAGATGTGATAGATTTTGAGAGAGAGACAGAGAGAGATGATAGATAGATAGATAGAGACAGACAGACATACATTTAGAAAGATGGAGATAGATAGATGATAGATTGAGAGAGAGAGAGAGAGAGAGAGAGAGAAGAGACAGAAGTGATAGATAGATAGATAGATAGATAGATAGATAGATAGATAGATAGAGATGATAGCCCAAATAAACTTGGAAACATCAACATGCCTCACTTTGACCAGACCCTCCAAAACAAAGCTAGAAATACAGAAATTCAACCCATTTTCAGGGCAACAAGAGAAGAAATAAGAACTAAACAGAAAGGGGGAGACGCGCCTGGGCACCTGTGTGCATCCAGAGGCAAATGAAACCTGAAATCCAGACATTAAACCCCCTCCAGTTGGCACCTAATACACAGGAACCTCTCCTCCTTCTCCTTTCACAGATGTAAGCATCGGTGCAGAAACACGGCCCTTTCGTGGAGGAGGCTATCAATTATCACAATTTGGTCCACGTGGCGGGATAAAGGGGCCCGTGGATCGGCTGGGCTTCTCTGCACAACCATCCCTGCCTACCAGTTTCTGATGTTTGCAAAAGAAAAAAGAAAAAAAAAAACCTGAGAGCGGGGGATTAAAAAGCCACCCTTAATTAATGCACCCAGTTGCCATTTAAATAAAGCTGCGCTCAGCAACCGCAGCCGGGGAAAAAAAAAAAAAAAGACCGGGTAGCTGTGAAGGAATCCCACGAGGATGCCCGTCACTCCGATGGGTCCCCGGAGTCCCCCCAAAAAACATCAGGATTATTGCTTGCACAAAGCAAACACGGCACGCGGTTCTCCTTCCCCACTCACCCATTCACCCACCCCAACTCTCGTCCAGCTCTCTAAATCATTTCAATTCCTATTTCCAAGTATAATTTAATCTTTTCCAGCGACACTTGATGCTTACTTCATCACGGCGTAATGACAGATTAAAAAGTTGTTGAATTAAATATTAAAAAGGACTTCAGGCAGTCCTGCATTTTTTTTTTTAACAGAATAACACAGATTGGAGATGAAATGAGAAGCCCAAATGCATATTTTATGCTGAAAAGAGGAAGGGGTGTGTGTGTGTGTGTACAGACACACATGCCCATTTATTTATTTTCCTATAGGCCACTTACTTTGTAATAAAACATAGGACAGCGTCGGTGTTCTATTATTATTGCTATTATTATTATTACTATTATTATTATTATTACTATTATTATTATTTTTATTATTACTATTTAGGCAAGGGAAGTAAGAGGCGGCATTGGAAGGTTCCTATCGCTGAAAACCAGCAGCGTGTAGCAAGGTTTAAGGTACCTGGGAAGGAAGGAAGGATTCTGAGTGTTCTTTCCAGATTATTTACATTTCTGTTCTTTTCCTCTGTCTTTCACTCACTCCTATTTAACACCCGAAATGCCAGGCAGTCACATTTGCACCTTGGAAAGCACACAATCCAACAGGCATTTAACCCAGTGTGTTGCCCCAAAGCGATACACAACTCAGGGAGCATTAAAAAAGCCAGAGGCATGAAACTTTCGCTGGTTGGGTGCACCGCCACAGGCTGTGCTTCGACAAAGTGATAGACAAAACCCGGCGAAAAGCTGAAAGTGGATCGACTTTTGTGCGTTGTTGGTTCTCCAGCTTCCCGGTGCCTCAAAAACAACAACTTGATATGAAAGTCCGTGCAGGGGACTTTCCGTTTCTTTGATTTGGAATCACCAGAGAGAAGCAAGAAGGAGCTCAGAATAACAGAATAAGGGAGTTGGAAGGGAACTTAAAGGTCTTCTAATCCAACCCGCTGCTTAGGCAGGAAACCTTATGCCATTTCATACAAAGGGTTGTCCAATGTCTTCTTAAAAACTTCCAGTGTTGGAGCATTCACAAATTTTGGAGGCAGGTTGACCCATCGATCAATTGTTCCAACTCCTTAATTCTAAATTGCTTCTTTCCTCGGTTAGTTTTCATCCATTGCTTCTTGTCCTGCCTTCTGAAGGTGCTTTGGAGAATAGCTTGACCCCTTCCTCTTCTTTGGGGCAGGTTCCTCAAATATTGGAAGACTGCTATCATGTCACCCTTGGTCCTTCTTATCATTAAACCAGACATACCCAGTTCCAGCAACCACTTTTTGTACGTTTGAGCCTCCAGTAACCTTAATTATCCTTGTTGCTCTTCTCTGCACTCTTTCTAGAGTCTCAACATCTTTTGGCAACCAACTTGGATGCGGTCGTCCAAGTGTGGCCTTATCAAGGCCTTATCAAGTGGTACTAAGGCTTCCCGCAATCTTGATTCTATCTTGTTTATGCATTGGCTCAAGTTGACCGTTTTTCCGGCCTTTCCCAAACCGAGTTTTGGAAAGTTCCCCCCTTCTCTTTAAAAAGAAAGGTTTTCCAGAATTCCATACCTCATTTCTTCTCTCCTTTCCTACCTAGAGATCCCCGGAGAGAAAAGAGGGAGAAAGTGGGTGCGCTGTTGTATAAGAAAGGAGAGAAGATGGCGCTTCACTAAGTATGAGTACTTCGACCCTCGAGTCTTCTCCAACCAACCCCGTCATGGAGCCAGTTTCTTCTAGTGGTGAACACGAGACACGACAGATCGAAGAGAGAAGCAACCTGGGATTAAGGAGAAATTTCCAAAGAGTGAAGACAATTAGCCAGTGGCACAGAAGTTGTGGGTTCTCCATCACTGGAGGCTTTTAAGAAGAGACTGGACAGTCCCTTGTCTGAGACGGTATAGGATCTTCTGCTTCAGCGGGGGGCTGGACTAGAAGACCTCCAAGGTCCCTTCCGGCTCAATTCTATTCTATAGTCGAACACACCAGGTAGAAAGCAGGAGGCCATGGACTCTAGTGTCTTAGTCATGAAAGCCATCTAGGTGACTTTGAGCCAATCCCCAGGAGACGGTGAGTTCTAGTCCTACCTGAAGCATGAAAGCCAGCCGGGTGACTTTGGGCCAGTCGGTCTCTCTCCCCGCACGGCCCAACCCAGGGTGGTCGTTGGGGAGAAAAACAGCCAGAGGAAGATGGGTGGGATAAGAGGCAGGACAGGGTCCGTTCCCGTCGGTGTGTCTGCCACAAAGGAGCCACACCGCAGAGACCGTGGCTTTCTTGCATTCACACCACAGCCCCAGTCCAGCAGACGGGAGTTAAGAGCCCGCTGATTAGCCAGCTTTTGAATAATTGGCCACCAAATGACATTTTTTTTCTCCTCTTTTTGTTTTGCTAGATGTGACAACTTCAGGCGTTCGATTTGCATAATTCGGAGCAAGTGAGGGGAGGCAGTTCCACGCTACACCTCCCCCCCCACACACACACATACACACACCACACACAAGTCTTGCTCAAAGGGGAATGTGTACTATTTCCCTGTAATTATGTTCTAAACTGTCAGGGAGGAGAGGCAGATATTAAGCAGGAGTAAAGGGTGGGGTACGGTGGGAGTTGTTCTGCAACAAACATGGGTGTCGGGTGGGAAGCAGAGTGGAAACAGAGTGGAAAAGAAACTCCGGCTACTTCTGGCCCTCCAGAGACCTGAAAACGTATCCGAAGCAGGTGAATTACAGGTAAGTCCTCGCCTTATGGCCACAGTGGAGCCCAATGTTCCTGCTGCTAAGCGAGACAAGTGAACACCAACCCAATCTCCTTTCCCCTAGAGGACAAGAATGGCAGACCACAAGTCTACAAGATGGCAAACCATGTCTCTCTCTCCCTCCGTCCCTCTCTCTCTCTCTCTATGTATCTCTTTCCCTCTCCCCTCCTCTCTTCCTCCCTCCCTCTCTCTATCTGTTTCTCTCTTTTCTTCCTCTCCCCTCCTCTTCCTCCCTCTTTCTCTCTCTCCCTCCTTCTCTCCGTCTCAGTCTCTCTATTTTCTTCCTCTTCCTCCCTCTTCCTCTCTCTCCCTCTTCTTCTCTCTCTCCCTCCCTCTCTGTCTCTATCTCTTTTCTCCCTCTCTCTCTCTCTGTGTCACTCTCCCTCCATCTCTTTCTGTTTCTCTCTTTGTCTCTCTTTCTATATCTCTGTCTCTCCCTCTTCCTCCCTCCCTCTCTGTCCCTCTCTCTCTCTCTCTCTCTCTCTCTGTCTCCTCTCTTTCTGTTCCTCCCCTCCCTTCTCCCTCTTTCTCTCTTTTCAGCCCCGTCAGAGAGTTCCTTCTCTTCATCTTGGCCACAGCTCGGCCACCATCTCTTACTCCCCCCTCTTCCCTTTCCATCCCGACTGCATAATTAATGCAAATGTCTTCGCCCCGGCTCTTCCACCAGTTTACTTTGGCTCTACACATAGCGGAATATTAACTAGGGAGAAAAGGCAGCTTCGCAACAGGGGTAGGGGGAAAAAAACAATCAGCCTGTCAGAGGCTCGCTCCAAATGCCAGCAGGGGGAAGAGAAAGAGAAAGAGAAAGAGAAAGAGAAAAAAAGAAAGAAAGAAAGAAAGAAAGAAAGAAAGAAAGAAAGAAAGAAAGAAAGAAAGAAAGAAAGAAAGAAAGAAAGCATGTAAGTGCCTTCGGGGCCATTTCATCAAGGTGACTGAAAACTCAACTACTGAAGAAAATCCAGGCTTACATTTATGAGCTGCTCGATATGCATTATTCATAATATATTCCTTCTCTTTTATACAGAGATACACCCCGCCGTTTTCTCGCTCCCTCACCCCATAATAAGAAAGCTGCCCTACACTGTAGGAACCAGATTCCAACACACAGAGAGAGAGAGAGAGAGAGAGAGAAAGAGAGGGGGAGAGAGGGAGAGAGAAAAAGAGAGAGAAAGAGAGGGAGAGAGAGAGAGAGAGAGAGAAAGAGAGAGAGAGAAAAAGAGAGAGAGAGACAATGGGGGGGAAGAAGAAATAAGTCTCTAATTTTGGTTTCATCCAGCAAATACAGCAAATACAGCATATTAAAGCTTTCTTTCTTTCTTTCTTTCTTTCTTTCTTTCTTTCTTTCTTTCTTTCTTTCTTTCTTTCTTCTTCTTCTTCCTTTTTTTTAATCTCACCAAAGATCTTCCCTTCCTGTGATCCAAGCCGCAGAAAATGTGTCTTCGGAGAAGGCACGGATTTACCCATCTTGCGCCAAAGGAGGCTGATAAATTTTAGCTATAAGCACAGGCACATCCTCGACTTACAACAGTCCGTTTAGGGGCCGTTTGAAGTTAGGGCGGCACCAGAAAAAACAAAAAAACCTCCCACATTTTTCAGATTTATGACCATGGCAGACCATCTCCGTGCTCACCGATCAAAATCCGGAGGCTTGGCAGCTGATTCATGTTTAGGGCGGTTGAGCGATTTCCCTCCCCACCTCCCTTTTTGACACCTTCTGACCAGCAACGTCAACGGGGAAGCCCAGAGTTCACAACTGGACAAAAATGCAATGATCTCCTTCACAACGCTGGCAAGAAAAAGTTGTAAAACGGGGCAAATTCACCCAACCGATGTTTCAATCATTACTTCGTTCCATCTAGAGACTCCAGGTGCAGGGTAACATGTCCTTGACTGTATGAGAAAGGATTGTTGTTCTGGCTAAGCTTCCATTGCTCTTCGAAATCCCCCCTGCCAAATCCACAGGCACTGAATCTGGCAGCCCAGAATCTTCAAAGGAAAATGGCTTCCCAGCTGACCGTTTCGCTTCTCATCCGAGAAGCTTCTTCAGTTTCCCCACCATCCAGTCGGAGAGCCGAAGAAGCTCGTTGGACGAGAAGCGAAATGTCTTCGAAGAACAAGCAGGAAGCCCCATTGCCTCTTGAAAAAAGCACCTTGGGGACAAACACCCAGGACCCGGATGGCTGAGAAGCGCCATAAACATTCAGAGTGTAGAATATATTCAGCCAATATTGAACATTGAACAAGAAGGCGTCCACCAGATTAGAGATTCGTCGGCACAGACGGCATAACTGTGGCTTTGTGGCTTTTCATTTCGGCACGACGCTAACAGGGCATTAATATTGTCACTTTCAACCTTGGGATCAGTACACATCAGAGGGGTGAAAGAGAGAGGCGGGGGGAGAAAGAGGGAGAGAATTCCCCCAGTGAAACGAGTGCAAAACAGGAGCCTTATTGATTTTCTTCTTGATAGACTGCTATTAAAACTGGCAAACAGGCCGACCTTGTGTGCAAGAGAAGAGGGGTGTACAGCAGAACACCCGACATAAAAGTTGGAAAAGGAAGGAAGGAAGGAAGGAAGGAAGGAAGGAAGGAAGGAAAGAAAGAAAGAAAGAAAGAAAGAAAGAAAGAAAGAAAGAAAGAAAGAAAGAAAGAAAGCCACCGCTCTTGAACAGCTGGGCTGAAACCCCAGCCTCCCCCAGCCCCTTAAAAAAAAATGTTGACCCAGAAGCCATCATTTATTTTAAATTGGCAACTACAATTTAACAAGCTACACTAACAAACAATCAGCCTAGCTTGCACCTTTCCATAGCCATCAATTAAGACGGGGAGTTACATGAGGCACAAGCAAATTGCAAAAACCCAGGAACCCTTTGCTACGAAGCCCACTGTTTGCAAAACAACCCCACACAAAACAAAACAGCAACAACAACAAAAATTACTTTCTCCCCCTTGCCCCCCCTCCCGTAGAAATCAAAAGATGGAGTTAAAATGCTTGAAATCCCATTTGCCAGAAATGGTAGGTTGATGATGGAGGTGCCTTCTCTTTGCAGGGGGAAAAAAAATAAAAGAGTATAAATATCATTTTTTTTTCCAAGCAAAAATAAAACCTCAATCCTTGAGATGTGGGATACAGATATGGACTGAAGAGACCACAAGGAAAATATAAGCCAAATTTAAAAGCCATCTATATAGCAATATTGGACTTTAAAAAAAATATTTAGGCAGAAGGTTACTTTCAAGGAGGAGAGGAAGAGTTGGAGATGGCTAACGTAGAATAAAACCCAAAATTTGTTTGAAGTGCTATTGTGATTTAAAGAGGGGGGAAAAGTATTATGAAAAAAAAGGGAGGGCGAACTTTCTTCACTGAAGCAAAGGAGCTTACAAAATTAGGGGTGTAAACCTGAACATCCCTTTTCTCAATACTTCTAAAACGTTTTGATTTATTTAATCAAGTGAACTAGGTGAAGAGAGGAAAGTTGCATTTTAAAAAATGACTATCAGACGTGGAAGCAAACAAACAACCCTTAAAAACTATTTCCCCCATCTTCAAAGGGAATTTTTGGGAAGATTGAAAGTACAGCCAAGTTAATCGGTTTGGAAGTCTGGAAATGGAGATGGTTTGTTTTTTAAAAAAATAAAAATAAACGCAAAGGAGATGATAAAACAGAACTGCTTGCGAAACGGAATCCTCTATTTCTCCTTGTTCCTAGCACAAAATTCTCTATTCCGTTGGGAAGGGAAAGAAAAAAAAAAAAACCCAGTTCAGAGCTATTTTCCTCTCTTCTGTCCTTCTCTTCGCATTTGCCTAAAGGCTGTGAACTAAATTACACTCCCAAGTAAATGACTGTAATTTACCTACTGAATTCCCTTGTTTGAAAAAAGGAACACACAATGCATTCCTGCGTTCCCTCGGATCAAATTTACCATTCTACATGTCAAGAACAATCCAGAGGCAGTAATTTGAAACGGTTCGAACCTTCAAATAAGGGGAAATTAGAAATGTTTTGAGCGCCTGGCATTTCCAGCCAGAAGATAAAAGAACCTGATAAAAGAAGAGAGAGAGAGAGAGAGAGAGAGAGAGAGAGAAATATCCTGTAAGCATTCAATTCCTTCTGCTTTAAGATTTATAAACAGGGCATTAAATGCACCAGCTAAGTCGTGGCCTGTGAGAAACTAAGGGAGAGTGGAGAAGGGTATTAAAAGTGAAAACAGGACAATATTTATGGTGCCTGTGAAGTGTTTATTGGGGGAAAAGGCAGAATAAGAGAGAGAGAAAGAGAGAGAGAGAGAGAAGGGGATGTGATAAAAATGCAGATGGAAAGCTGCCCCCAGCCCACTTGCAAGATTTCAGGATTCAAACTTTGCAACTACGAAAGGATCTTCCTTTCTCGTTTTTCAAGCCAGCAACTTCTGATATAAAGTCAAACGCAAAGAGCCAGTAACTGCTTAAAATAGATAATAAAGACCATTAAAGACAACAACCAAACCCAGAGTCCCTTGTGATGGAGATCTAGCACCAAAAAAACCCCCAACTACCCTCTCCCATAACCTCTGAGTAATGACTAGCAGGAGTTATCTCCTCCCCTTCTCTGACATTAAGACGTTGTCAAACCCTTCCAGCTAAGCACCTTCCGAAAATCATCCAGTGAGCACGCATTCTGCTCAGCCTAAAAGCCACCTCTCACACTGGCCGAAAGGGCAATAAATCTTCATTATCCTAAATAAAATTACAGTCCTTTAAACGTATCCGGAGAGAAGGTTATTTCCACCACCCCCCTCCTCCTCCTCCTCCTCCTAAACAACCACCTTAGCAAGTAATGGGAAGCAATATGGTGGCACTTCTGTCGCAGTAGGAAGTCTGTTTAAACTGTCGCCCTGCCAGCAAACCAATTCTACATATTAAAATGAATGGATTGGTGATTTCGGAGGAAAGAGACGGTGGGTGGGAGGAAATGCTTCAAAATCATTTATAAAATCAAGGGTGTTATGAAGATAGTGGGATTTATTTTTTGTTCTCGGGCAGGGGACCAACCCGTGGTGGCGCATCCAAACATCTCCCTCTCTCTCTCTCACCCTCTGCCACCATTTCTGCTTTCAAGCAGTGGGTTATGCGTGCGTTTCAAAATTTCCGCAACCGGTACGTGAAAACCGGTCCGAACCGGCTGAAATACCACCTCTGCTTTCAGCCGAAGTCATCCATCCATACCAGTAAATTAAAACATTGATTTTCGAGCCCGGGCAAGCGACGTTTTATCATGCCCGTCTTCGGAAATGTCGGTCTGCAAAAGAGGTCACGGGACTCTCTCTGTCTCCAAATGTTTTGACGCAGAGGGAAGGCCCAGGTTCTTGACAAGCCAACTGAGATGCTGAAACACCCCCACACACCCCCACGGTCTTCTCTTCACTCTTGGGTCTCACCAATTCCAGGGGGTGTTATCTCCTCCCCTTCTCTGACGTTAAGACCTTGTCACACCCTTCCAGCTAAGCACCCTTGGAGTCACCCAAGTCGCATGCTGCACATTGCAGGTGCGTTTTGCTTTGAAATGCAAAATCTGGACATGGCACAACTGAAAACCTGGGAGTCCATATCTCTGACAGATAATTTGCAAGATGGTGAGGAGAGAGAGAGAGAAAGTTAAAAGGATCGGGACCAAAGGAGCTTTGTAACTGAAGGTGCTTTTTCAAGAGAAAGTTCTAAAGAAGAGAATATTTGTCGCTCAGAGTTGAAGTTGAAGGGTCTTTGGTGCTTTCTGAGCTTGGTTGTTTCATTGCCCAACTAGGTTGCGTCAACAGTGCTGGAAAGGCAAACCGCACTCATTTCTAGCGCTGATGACATTACCTAGTTGGGTCGTGAAATGTCTGCAAGAAAAAGAAAAAAAAAACAGCTCCAAGGGCACCAAAGACCCCGCAAAGTTCTTTAGAAGGTGGGCTTCAAAAATAAGGACCTTCTGTCCAAAATATTCATGAGTCTGTACACAAATACATTCCCATGCGTGATATTAGTTCCCAAGTCACACCAAGCCTAGTACGGCTGGTATGGAATGTGCTTTTGTTTATTTATCAAACTTATTATTCTGCCCATCTCGTGACGAACGACTCTGATGCTTCTGTGATAAGTCTAGCGTGCATTCAGATTCTTACTTCCTGCCTTTTTTTTTTTTGACGTTTATTATTATAATTTCAAAAATACAGGGAAAGAAACTATGATGATACAAGCACACACATCTACATGTGTATAGGAAATATTGCAAGGAAGACAAAAGTATGCAGATACATGAGTGTGCATAACGAACATTTCTACTTATTAATTTGCATTATGTCTTGATTATTTTTACAAATAATTCCAAGCGGCGAACATATCCAACACAGCTTCCTTTCCTATTTTGAATAACGAGTAGATCTAAAGGATATCTCTATCTCCTATCTATCTATCTATCTATCTATCTATCTATCTATCTATCTATCTATCTATCTATCTATCTATCTAAAGTCTTTGGACTATACAACTAGCAAATATCTCCTTAACTGCTTCTCCCACAAGGATATTCTGCAAAGCATCTAATTTCTTCTCTGACTCAATCCTTGCAAATAACACTGAAGTTGATCATTTTGGAAAGAGATCAGCTAACCCAAGACCTGCAAATAGCTCGGTAATCAAAAAGAGATTTCCACTCAGATCTCATCAACCACACTTATTTGCTGAGCAGGGCGAGCATGACATCACCATTAGGCTCCAGAAATGCTTTAAAGGGATGAGCAATCTCCACTAAAATTTAGGGAAGGAGAGGGGGAGAGGGAGGGAGGGAGGGAGGGAGAGAAGTGGGGGTGGAAAACTCTATTGGGTGTTCTTCAAACAGGAAAGGTTTCCTTGTCCAGTCATGTCCAACTCCAGAGGACAGTGCTCATCTCTGTTTTTTGGCCAGCACTGTCCAAAGACATCTTCTGTGGTCATGGGACCAGCAAGGCTATATGCCAAAGGCGCATGGAACACTGTGTTCTTGCCACCTACGTGATACCTATTTATCTACTCGCATTTGCATGCTTACGAAGTGCTAAATGGGCAGGAGCTGCAGGAAAGAATGGGAGCTCGTCCTATCACGCGGCACCTGGGTCTTGAACCTAGGCTGTCAACTTTCCAACTGACAACCACAGCGTCTCTAACCATTGAACCATCTTGCTTACACACACACACACACACACACACACACACACACACACACATGCTCTGTAGAGGTAAAGAAATAAAAACCACAGAACGATACCAAATTGTTCGGGTATTTTCTCACATCATTATAGTTGTGCTTTTAAAGTTGTAGCAACGTTTCGGCAGAATCTCATCTGCCATCATCAGGCTCCTGTATAGTATTCGTCTGTGAGTCAGACTTTCACAGCCGTTTCTGTTTTAAATTTGGTGCTAGCCTACGCTGTGCCAGAATGGTTTTTTTCTTCATCCTGATTGGTTGGGAGTCTTGGTCTGTGTTTATTGGTCTTGGAGTTTTCTGTGTTCTGCTTGATTGGTGTTTCTAATATCTTCTGTCTGTTTTGTAGCTTTTTTTTTTTTTGTCTTGATTGGCTGGCAACATTGTGTTTCCTGTATTGGAGGCTTTTAGTGCGGCTTGGCTCCGAGTAAACGGACGGCTATCACTTTAAAAAGTTGCTACAACTTTAAAAGCACAACTATAATGACATGGGAAAATACCTGAACAAAGCTGAATACCATACATACATACATACATACATACATATGGTTTTGGCATGTTCGGGTCTTTTGCTGTGTAAGATTGAGAGTATCTTGGTGACGTTTTGACTTTAAAAGCACAACTATTATGATGTGGGAAAATACCCGAAGAAACCTAAACAACACACACACACACACACATACACATATACATGTATATGTATAGAACTCCCCTCCAGCACATCACTTGTTTGCACAGAGCTGAATCAAAGGCTCGGTTTCAGACCCTGCCAAATTGCTGGGAAAATGACGGGAAACCTGTAATTTAGAGAAGTGGTGCCAGCCTTCCCTCCCCCCCGCATGATACAATTCCCGACGGCTTCGCTGTAGGCCCCGCTAATAACAATATTGCTCTCTTCAGCATGGGCTACGGTGCCAGGCTCTGCTTGGCACCAGCGCTGCAAAACGAGACGATTTGTGAAACTCGTCGGACTGCATAGGATTTGGGGAGGTCTGAAAAACGGCGGGTGGTCCTCGACTTACGACCGTGATTGAGCCCAAAATTTCTGCTGCTAAGTGAGACCATTGTCTATTGGCTTTGTCTTGTTGATTTCTTCCAAGAGTTGCCATTACCGGTTTCTATTAATTTGTTTAAAATATTTATATACTGTTTTTCATGAAAACAACAACACACAACCCCTCCTCAAAGGGGACAATTGTGAAAGCTTTAAGTTTAATGAAGAAGTCAACCAGCTTTATAAAAATCATTTTACCATGTTTACCCGGAGAGAGGAAGGAAGGAAGGAAAAGAAAGAAGGAAGGAAGAACAGAAGAAAGGAAAGAGAGAGAGAGAGAGAGAGAGAGAGAGAGAGAGAGAGAGAAAAGAAAGAAAGAAAGAAAGAAAGAAAGAAAGAAAGAAAGAAAGAAAGAAAGAAAGAAAGAAAGAAAGAAAGGAAGGAAGGAGGGAGATAGATAGATAGGTAGGCAGGCAGGACGGTAGGCAGGTAGGAAGGACGGAAGGAAGGAAGGAAGGAAGGAAGGAAGGAAGGAAGGAAGGAAGGAAGGAAGGAAGGAAGGAAGGAAGGAAGGAAGGAAGAAAAAAAGGATTATAGATGGTTTTAGGAAGAGTAGAAGAATAAAGTGCCAAATCCTCCCAGTGCTCGTTTATAAAAAATCCCAGACAAACCAAGCATCCAATCACATCAACCACCATCGGTTTTGAATATACCACAAAGCTTTCAAGTTTTTTTTTTCCCCTCTCTGACCCCAGCTCCCTCCCCTCCACAAAAGTGGCCGCTAGCCCAGCCAAGAACAATTACGCCCCTTCTGAATTATGGCACGCAATAAACCAAGATGACGGCCATACGAAACCAAATATTTTGGCACTTGAGCTAAAAAAAAGGGGGGGGGTGGGGAGAAGAGGGGAAGGAGGAAAGGAAATATAAAAACTGTCCAGGGTTAAAGAAACGAAGGAACAAAGATGCACTATGCAGATTCAGCCCTTCGGAGCTGGGTGCTCAAGTCCCATCTGAAGCCACCACCCAAGGCAGCTCATCCGAGAAATGTTGTCAGTGAGTGGCACAGCGTTCAGCCCCCCGATCTTCTCTTCCCAGGCATGGTCTTCTCCAGCTGCAGCTTAATTTCCTGTGACTTGCCTAATTACTGTAATTAAGGATTAATTGCCATTAATTATTCACACATAAGCTCATCGCAAATCATGGGGTAAATGTCTTATGAAAGCTGCCATACAAACCGTGTATAAACACAGTGGAAGGCTGCAGGCAGGCAGATCTATCACTCCGCCCCGAAGCAAACTTCAGAGCTTTCTCTTACAAAAACAGTGATAACTCTTCAAAACTCGACAGCCCCTTTCGCAGGTACACGGGCTACCAAGAAGGCTTCCCAGCAAAGAAAGCCAGCAACTTACTCTCTCGTTTCTTTCTTTTTTAAATCACTACTATAAATGCCAGTTTGATCCTCACAACCGATCTTTTTTTAAATGCTCCTCAAATGACAGGATTCAAGTTTAGGATAGGCAGGGTTGCGCTATTAGAAGCCATGTGTAAGGGGAAGAGCTGGAAGGCGGAGTTCAATGTGTCATTAGTTTGGAATCATTGCGTCGCCACAAAAGACCCTAGCCCAGCCCCTGTGAACTCTGTTGATCCTTATCTAGTGCTAATTTAGTTTTGACTGCTAGTTGACTAGATTCCTGTGTATAAGTAGCAATAATAAACTCTAATAAAGGAGAGTACAGTGAAACCTCAGGTCACAAACGCTCCTGTTTGCATCCACGTTTCCTCCAAGCACCCACAGTTACTGCTGGACCTCCATATATCCCCTTTTCCACTCCAACGGTCCGCTTTGCAAGATAGTCCAGACACCGAGGACACCTAGATAAACTAATTCAACTAATACTTGTAAAGTTACAAAATCTTGCATGCTTGGAAATTGTAAGAGGAGGCGTGGCAGAACCTGGAGGTGGCGTCCAAAGAGGAATCAGCCTAGAATCCCTACGTAGTCAAAAGCAGACTAAGTCAATTTCCCTTGAATTCCATTGACTCCTCTCTCACTCCAAGCAAGTGCTGACTGTTAGTTGAGAAGATGCACAGTTTTCTTTTCAATAAACCAGTTCAATGAGACCTGGTCTTTCCCACCTGAAGTTTCTCCTTTGTTGACTGTACAGTCCCCAAAACTAGGGAAGGTGCCTTCTGAGACATTGACCACTCTCACCTTCTTGCTGAGGGCTCAGCTGTCTCTTATCTCACAGTTTCCCTGGGTTGTGGTGCTTCCTCTGTTTCCCAAGGTCGTTCCCACATCCCATTACATCAGCTTTAGATTACTTTAAACCTGAGCTAGAAAATAAAGATGAAAACGGAATCCTCAGCTTCTGCCAAGTGGGTTTCAAATTCTGTGCAAATTCAATTTAATAAAGGAATAAACCGCTTGGCTCGTTAGGGGGGGCTGGGGGGGGGGCAGGGGAAGAGAAAGGGACCTCCCTCCATCGCCAGCCTCGATCAGAAGGAGAAAGGATGCTCCAGGAAATTCAAATGTTAGCCGGCAGAATGCCGATCTAATTGTTATGTTTGCACCTTCTGCGGCAAATTAATGCATGAAACATTTTCATTTTGGTACATAAGTTCGCGCGTGTCTGAGTTAAACATTTATGTTAATGGCCCTTCTGGCAACTCCGCAACGTTTCAAATCGTCTTGTCAAACAGGCTCATCTTCTGAAGATATCAATTAGCCGTTCCCTCCCCTCCTCTTCCTCTCCACCCTCTACCCCAAATATCCCCATCTCCCGACTGTTTCCTACCTGATCTGGGGGACGTGTTTGGGTAAGAGAGAAAAAGAGGAATGCAGTTTGCAGGCTTTTTAAAAATGCTTGGGTAGCTTCAAAGCACGCAATAAGTATGCGCTGAGCATCTGATTAAATATGTATCGCCGCTAGCAATGTAATCTGTATTATAAAAGGCTTGGGAAGGTGTGTGTGCATGGGAGAGAAAGACAACAACTGTAGCAGTGAGGAAATCACACGCCGATTTGGCATCCGCTCGGATGGAAACACTACAGTGTTTTTTCTGTTGGGGGTCAATTTTGTGGTCCCACCTGTTTGTATACAGTGGTCAGAAAAGTAAGACAAATTAGGGGCAAGAATCCACTCCGTTTTTACAATGTCAGGGTCTCAACATAATGACTCCAAACTGACGACACGTTTAACGCTGCCTTCCATCTCAGCCTGCTCTTCTTCTAAACTCCCCCTTCAAAACACAGAGTTATAAAATTATGGAGCTGGGGAGGGGGAATATCATCCTGTAAGATAGAGGTCTCCAACCTTGGCAACTTGGTAGACTTCAACTCCCAGAATTCCTCAGCCAGCTGACTGAGGAATTCTGGGAGTTGAAGTCCATATGTCTTAAAGTTGCCAAGGTTGGAGACCAACTGATGTAGGAGAACCAACTGAATCTCCTGAAGAAGTGGTTGTTCTCTTATAAAGCCTGCAGAGATGGAGAACACATAAACCCCCATAACATTTCACTGCTCTGCTCTTATTTAGCCATTTTTAAGTTTGTTTGTTTTTTGCTTTTAATTACAAATTATGCTACTGGAAAAAAAAAACCCAAACCAAAGGATGCAGTCCCAGAAATAACTTAAATAAGCAAACAATCCCAGTCTTCTCTGGAAGACCTTCTTCTGCTGGTCAACCTGACATTAAGTAAAGAGCAATTTCCCCTGAAGGAAGCACCACTTGAAAACTCTTTGATGCTATCAAATCCAACCCTGTTTCCAGAGAGGAAGACCTCAACTTACAACAACAGTTGAGCCCAAAATTGATGCTGCCAAGAGAGACAGTCGTTAAGTAAGCTTTGCCCCGTTTTAAGTGACATCACCGTTGCACAACTGAGGGCTCCTTTCATGAGCTGGAGTGAAGGACCGGAACTCAACCCGGGAACTCAACTCAACTCAACGGGAACTCAACACAGCCACTCTCAGGTCTCAAAGGCGGGCTTGCTAACCTCCTGCCCTGCAGTTCTACTACACTCTGTACTACCTCTGTACTCCAGGGGTTGGGTTACACACCGCAATGGCCTCGTCCACACAAATCCACAAGGTCTTAGTGCAACCCACAAAAACCAGGCCATGCTTCTCACAGGTCTCAGCAGGTAGACAAGCAGACAGGTGATAACGATGATTATTATTTTTTTTCTTCATAAAACCACCCCTTCCTGCTAAAAGGCCCCGGGGTTACTGCATACCAAGATGAGTCACCTCCACGGATGGAGTGGGTTTCAGGGATGAAAAGGAAACCTGAGCTTTCCACGTAAGAGAGCTGGGTGCCCAGTTAATCTTGCCCGCTCTCGCTGAAAGCGATACCTTTGAAAAATGTAACAGCCCTGACAGAAATGTTATTATTGCTGAAATATGGGGCTAAACATTACCGAGTAAAAGCATTTTCCCACTTGAATTAATTACATTTGACCTCGTCTTGTTCTTGCTCCCTTGTTCCGGAGCCACACAACCTTCTCGGTTTCTCCTTCCAAAGTCCCCTCCCTTCCTGTGATCAGAGAGGAAATTTACCAAACTTCAATTCCATCTCGTTCTCCCCAAAGCACTTCGTTTCTTCCTTGAAGTCGTTTCACTTCTCATCCGAGGAGTTGTGAACTGAAGGACCTTCTCGGATGAGAAGCGAAAACGTCTTCAAGGGAAAAAACAACAACACCAAAATCTGAAGAACCGGAGAAGATTTTTATTTTTTTTAGGGTAGAAGCAAAAATATCTTCAAGGAAAACAAAGTCCAGTTGCCCGTTGAAAAAGCATCCTTGGGACAACCAAGGACTTGGATGACTGAGAATCTCTTGGATGACTGACAACCAGGACTTGGATGACTTCTCCTGCATGTTAGAATTCAATCATGTCTGTGGAGCCCAAAACTGCTCGCAGCCAAAGAAAGAAGGGTTGTCCCATCTATTGTCTTAAGCATTCCCAAAAAAGGAAAAAAGGAACACAAATCTTCAAGCTTGCCCCTGTAGCGCCCGGTTCCAAGCCACACATGACCATCTACACCCCCATTTAATCTCGGATGGAGACGGTTCAATTGGGCTGTAGGACACCCTTGTGTGAATTTCAAGCCTTCCACTTCATCTCCTCAAATTAACAACTACCCTTTAGGGAGAGGGTGAGAACAGGAGGAGCACAGGAGTCTAATTTAGCACACATCTGTTTCAAGCAAACGCCACGGCGTCTTCTTCAGGACAATGAGAGTTGGAGGAGGAGTGTGTGTGTATGTGTGTGTGTGTGTGTCCATCTCAAGTCTCTTTTCCAGCTCACAAAGCAACTGTCCTTCTCCCGTGAACCCCCAAAAGAAGAAAGAACCGAAAGAGCGTTTGAGTTCCAGAACTCTTTGTTTGAACGGTTCAGAACTTGGTTCACACCCATACCCCGTCCATTCCTTTGCGGGCTTCATCAGCCAAGAATGTCATAGATCGTCGTTCTTACGGAGTGTGAACACACTTCCGTGAGAAGAAGAAAAGGTCAGCACGTCTCCGGGGTCGTAGGAGATCCAAAACTGAACAAACCAACCCCAACCCAAGTCATTTCCAAGACCCCGTCACCAGCTGTTTTCGGTTCCACTTTGTTGACATGAACCTGCAATTAAGAAACGCCGAGGGACGTAGGAATCACTGCAAAACCAAAACTTTTTTTTTTTTTTTAGCAAAAAAACCAAAACAAAACAAGGCAAGCTAGGTTTCTCAAGCCTGCCAAAAAAAGCGGGAAGGTCTCAAATTCCCGCCGCGAAAAAGCCAAAGAGGTATAGTATAGCAAGTTAAAAAAAAATAAAAATAAAAATTGCACGTGACCAACCGATAGCACCTCCTATGCCAATGAAAAAGAAACTCCCAAATTAGAAGGTTTTTGTACCCGAGGAGCTAAACGAGATGGCCTTGCGTTGGCTCTTATGCACGGAAATGTAATTCCAAAAATTGCAATCTGAGTTTTTGCAATAAACGTCCCAAAAGGGACGAAGATACAGATCCAGTCGTTCAAACGCTGTCTTTTCTGAATAAGGGTTCTGGAAGTTGCCAGCCCAAACCCACTCCAAGGATGCCAGGAAGGGGGAAGACTGTCCGGAAGAGATATGGGCAGCCAATCCATATTCCCACTGATAACACAGACCCTGCATTTTCGTTTTCGTTAAACCAACCTTTTCAATGAAAATCTTTGGATTGTTGTTATTATTATTTTTAACACGACCACTTTAAAAAGTCAACAAAAACAACTTTGATCCATCAAAGAGACAAGGGAAGGAACCAGATCTGGCAGAAAACTTTCACTGTCCTATCACAGATTAACCCCAACTCTCTTTCTTTCTTTCCCTTTCTCTGTTTCCTTCCTTCCTTCCTTCCTTCCTTCCTTCCTTCCTTCCTTCCTTCTTTCCTTCCTTCCTTCCTGTTCCTCTTGCAAACATTTGGAGAAACATCTTACAGCCAGCCCCATCTCGATTTGCTGCTCCCCCCAAAAAGGGGGGGAGACTGTGCACCCCAATCTTAATTTTCCAAAAAGAAAGAAAGAAAGAAAGAAAGAAAGAAAGAAAGAAAGAAAGAAAGAAAGAAAGAAAGAAAGAAAGATGGCAACAGAGGGAAGCTGAGTGTATCACCGATCCCTCCCGGCTTTTATTCAAAGCAACGCTGCGTGCGCTGCCCCGCGTTGTAATTTAGAGACAGCTTCGATAACCAGTATTGGTACATGACAGTCATATGAAATAATAAACCTTGCTAGCTATAAACATTACTAAATTCTGACACTATTGATTTATTATGTCTAACAGTGACATCAAAACTGAAGAACTGACAGAAACAATGTTACAGCTTAAGAGCAGTTTGTCAACGATTAATTCTGCCAAATGGGGTTTTAGGTTTGTGTGTGTGTGTGTGTGCGCGTGTGTGTTTTGTTTTATATGCAGCAGGACTGGATTGTCTTGCAGTTGTCAATCCAAGCAAAAATTATTCCTGCTAAAGCAATGGCCTGAGACCCCCCTCGGCAGCCTTCACCCCCCCTCTTCCTCCTTGCAAATGCAGCTGGAAGGGGGAAATTGGGGGAGAGGCAGACTTTCTGTGTGCAGGGGGGTCCTCCCCCCCTGAATTATGCATGTTAATTATGCTAATTAGGGGCTCGCACAAGTTGGGAACCGAAAGTGGAATCGGGAACAGCGATGGGTGGGCTTCCCTTGCCTGACCTGGGAGAGAAAGGAAACCAGGATGGGAAATGAAATGTTTACTTATTTATTTTCCTTTCAAGCAAGGTATTTTTTTTTCCTCCTCCTTTTATTTGGACACCCCAGGAGAGCAGTGTGTGTGTGTGTGTGTGTGTGTGTGTGTGTGTGTGTGAGAGAGAGAGAGAGAGAGAGAGAGAGAGAGAGAGAGAGAGAGAGAAGGAGTCCCTTTCCTATCAGGTGTCCTGAAAAAAACCAGCAAACCTTGATTTTATTTTATTTTTAAAAAAATCGAATCTTTTTATAGCCTGCTGATTTGCAAAAGGAGCTTTCCTGAAAACATGCCCAAATCACCCTTTTTTTATATATATTTTTTCCTCTCCACTTCCCCTTTTTATAATCTCTTCTTGTGCGGAGTTGTATTTTGGGGCTGTTTATGTGACGGTGTCATATCGTGTGACACAATATGATATGCTGTAAATTTGTTTGATTTCCTCCTCCTGGGCCCTCCCTCCCTCCCTCCCTCCCTCCCCTTCCCCCCCCCTTTCCATTCCTGGCTCCAGCCCCTTTAAATCAAAGAGATTTAAACCCGCAAAAGATAGAGAGGCGAAAGCTCTACAGCTTTTCCAATTAAAATTTACAGCGGACAATATAGTAAATTTTATACAGTTGTAATGCTGGCTGCAGTTGTACTGAAATGGGAACTATTGATCAGTCTGATTTCCCAGGATACACAGGGGGTAGGGGAAGAGAATGAAAGAGAGAGAAAATAGAGAGGGGGGGGGAACACTGGGTTTTTTTTTTCCTTTAAATGCAAGCCAAAAAAAAAATAAAAATAGTTTCATTCAGAAAGCTTTCCATTATGTTTTACTGCCCTCGTTTGGTTCCTGACCTACCTCTCCAAGTAAAATAAAACCATTTTCTTATCTGGAAGAGAAATCCTAGCACCTGGGGAACAACCAAGAACTGGTGACGTACAAATAGATTTGGCTGGCTTCGGCCTTTCGAGACCTGCGGTTCTTTCCCGGGTCGAGGTGCAAGCAGAGGCTAGGAGCCAAGGTTTTCCGAAATGGCAAGTCGTCCACCGAAGTATCTGACTTGACTTCCGTGAGGTGATCTTCGCAAGGAGATTTAAAAAAAAACGGTGCGCGACCCCAGTCGGCTTCCAAACCAAGCTGCCATGCCAACATGCCAGATCGGTCCTTGCCAAGATTTCCTGGCCGGTTTCTTTAGCATAGAAACTCACCTGAGCTTGTGGTGCAGTTGGGTTTAAGATTTAGATCAGAGGGATAGATGAGGTGGGGTCCTTGGTGCTCTCTGAGCTTGGTTGGTTTCTTGTAGACATCTCATGACCCAACTAGCTAACATCTTCAGCGCTAGAAGGGAGCGGGTTTGAGGAGGAGGAGGAGGAGGAGAACTGTGGGGTCCTTGGTGCTCTCTGAGCTTGGTTGGTTTCTTGTAGACATCTCATGACCCAACTAGCTAACATCTTCAGCGCTAGAAGGGAGTGGGTTTGAGGAGGAGGAGGAGGAGGAGGAGGAAGAGGAGGAGGACTACTGTGGGGTCCTTGGTGCTCTCTGAGCTTGGTTGGTTTCTTGTAGACATCTCATGACCCAACTAGCTAACATCTTCAGTGCTAGAAGGGAGTGGGTTTGAGGAGGAGGAGGAAGAGGAGGAGGACTACTGTGGGGTCCTTGGTGCTCTCTGAACTTGGTTGGTTTCTTGTAGACATCTCATGACCCAACTAGCTAACATCTTCAGCGCTGGAAGGGAGTGGGGTTGAGGAGGAGAACTGTGGGGTCCTTGCTGTTCTCTGACCTTGGTGGTTTCCTTGTAGATATTTCATTACCAAACTAGGTAACATCATCACCAAGAACTCCACTTGAAAAGTGCCTGAATTTTGATCACATGTCCAAAGAAACGCTGCAAAAGGTCATAACTGTGAAAAATGACCATAAGTTACCTTTTTCAGTGCCGTTGTACCTTTGAATGGTCAATAAGTGAATTGTTATAAGTCGGGCACTATCTATACAGTTGCTGAATCTAGCAGGGCTGATCAGACCATTGGGTGCAGCAAACGCACCGTCCCCGGTGGCGCCTACTTAGAAAGGAGCAAGCTTCTAATCATCTAATAAGATTGTGTTTCAAGTTGACTTCTGGCAATTTCTATTGCTTGAGCTTGTCTTGGCAATAGTTTTTTTTCCAGAAATGGCTTGCCAGTTCTTTCTTCCTTGGGTTGAGAGAAGCGCCCGGCTGAAAGTCACCGAGCTCCTTTGGTTACAAAGCGGGACTAGAACTCAGGGCCTTCTTGATTTCCAACCTGGTGCCTCAACCACTCATGGTATCTTAGCAGTAGTTCTTCCTACAGGCCTAAACATCCTGCCATGGTCCAGATTTCCATAAGCAAATCTTCACAAGAAGCTCTGGCCGGTTGGTCTGGTCTCCGCCCATACCTATGTTTTGAGCAAATATATCTACGCGATCTATTTCAAGTTTGCCCCAAGCTCCTGAAAAGTACAGTAGCTTTCTATGGTCATTAAGATGTTTTTAGAAGCTGGGTGCAGAGCATGAGAACTAGTAACCTGTTTTTTTCTGGCCCAGCGAAGCCCCAGGTGTTCAAGAATTTGGTGGGGTGGGATCTGCAGCCCACCGTCTGACAGCTATCGCTACCGCAGGAGAAGCCCACCTTTCTGGCACGCGGCCGATCGATCAAGGGCAACCGAAGAGCACCCACCACCCTCATTAACTTGCCGCGCTCGCGAGGAAAGCATCTGTTGGAAATCCAACAACGGTACAGCAAAACCCTTCATCTGCTAAGCAGCTTTCTAAGGGTATAATAGAGCCGGAATTAACCGGCTAAAAATAAAAGTGTATTTAAACACACACCCTGAAAAGAAAAGAAAAGAAAAGAAAAGCAACAATTCACGACAGTCAAGCTGAAGGAACAGGCAACCAGACAAAGGGCAAATTTCACACACACACACACACACACACTAACAAAGGCCCAGGATTCCAGCATCTGGTAAACACACACACACACTTTACTGTTTCCAGAACTGCTCTTGGCAACTGTAGCCTTTGCCAAGGCAATAAACAGCTTTTATCAGCAATAATGATGCCATAATCTCAGCTAAAAAGGAAAGGAACATATGGTAGCAACCCTACAAACATCATCCTGGCTAAGTTGAGGGGGTGGAGAGGGGGGCATTTTTATGACGGCGTCCAGTTGCAAAGAAACCTGCCAGCTTCGGTTCTCTCTGGTTTCTCTCGCCTAAAACACCCCGTGCGTATTTTTATTTTTAACAGAAAAAAAAAACAGGTTATCATCTCCTCGATTTGAGCTGAACGTTGCATTAGGGAATTTTAAACTAATGAGTTCATTTCTTTTTTCTTTTTTTCCCCTCCCTAGGAGGAGGAGAAAAAAAAAGGGGGAAGGAGGCAGAAGGTAAAAAGAAGAAAAAGAAAGATTTCCCTGAATTTGACAGATGACAAGGGAACCAATATCACTTGGAGAAATAGAGCGGGTATGTTTCCATGTGTTTAGCACTGTCTATTATTGAGCCCTGAATCCCAGTCCAACTGAATTTCTCAAAGGTGACCTTTTAAACTGATTTCTACATTTTTCCTGGGCTGTTTTTTTTCTTCTTGTGTCTTTGCTGTCTGTCGATTCCAGGAGTGTTTAATAGCAGCCACAATAAATCAATCAATGAAATTTCTAGGGAAAAGGACTAGCGGCACTCCAAGGAGGAAAGGATGCTCGGCTCAACTGGTCCATTCAAGCGTGACTAAAAAGGACCAATCCTGGCTCCGTCTTTTTAGCAAGGAAAGGCAAACTGCACAGCCCAAGATTCAAGTGTCCATGGAAGTTCTCCGTCATCCAGGTCACGGTTTTCCCAAAGGTGCTTTTTTCAAGAGGCAAGCGGACTTTTTTGTTTTCCTTTGAAGACCTTTCACTTCTTGTCCGAGAAGCTTCTTCAGCTCTGACTGGATGGTGGGGAAAAGGGAAGGATTTTATACTCTCTGCAGACAGCTGGTCATTTGCATCCTTTTTAGAGTCATTGAAGCTACTGGGAGGTTTCCCTGTTCTCTCACTTTGCATTACTCAAGTGACCCTGAGGACACAGATAAACCTCCAAGTGGCCTCAAATTCTTTCTTTCTTTCTTTCTTTCTTTCTTTCTTTCTTTCTTTCTTTCTTTCTTTCTTTCTTTCTTTTTCTTTCTTTGAGACAATGCGATCTCGACGACTGCGGATCTCGACAGACACTCTGCAAATGCTGCGTGATCCAGGCACTTGGTGCACTGAGCCCGACACGCTGATTGGCACCTGATTTGAAAACATTACAGTTTGCTAATTAACATGCTAATTATTCTGCCCTGCACATTGGCCAACAAAACCTACAGCTCAAACCTTTGTTTGGCTTGGCTTCTCTGGGTAGACGAATCCGGTCTGAAAGAATCACGGAATCAACGGGGATCTTGAACGTCTTCTAGTCCAACTTAGGGAAGAAACTCTATACCATTCCAGACAAATGGCTGGCTGTCCAACCTCTCCTTAAATCCTCCACTGTTGGAGCATCCACAGTTGTTGTTCCACTGATTAATTGTTCTCATTGTCAGGACGTTTCTCCCTGGTTTTAAGTTGCTTCTCTCCTTGATTGGTTTCCACCCGTTGCTTCCAGGTACTTTGGAGGACAGGTTGACCTCCTCTTCATAATAACCCTTTAGTAGCCCTTTAGATATTGGAACACTTCTTATCATGTTACCCACCAAGTCCTTCTTTTCATGAAACTAGACCTACCCAATTCCAGCAACCGTTCTTCGTATGTTTCATCCTCCAGTCCCCTAATCCTCTTGGTTGCTCTTCTCTGCACTCTTTCTAGAGTCTCACCCTCTTTCTTACATTGTGGCGACCAAAACTGGATGCCGTATTCCAAGTGTGGCCTTACCAAGAGTTGGGGAACACAACGGCAAAGAGGAAACGTTACTCTTTCTCTCCAATTCTATTGACATCTTTACCAATTCCTTTATTTTTTTCCCCCCAGTATCGAAGGGTTTCCTGTCCCATCTACATTTTCCTTGTCACATTTTGCAGCTCTCTCCTTCCTTAAATCGAAGAAGGTTCTTCTTCTTCTTCTTCTTCTTCTTCTTCTTCTTCTTCTTCTTCTTCTTCTTCTTATTATTATTATTATTATTATTATTATTATTATTATTATTATTATTTCCTTCGGATTGTGTAACACCAAAGCTGGGAGACAAATTTGTCCTGGAAAAGAGAGGCCTCTGCTAAACCTTCTTTGAGATCAGCTTATCAACCTTCTTATTGATTTTTCCCCCCCACAACATCACAACCATTCATTGTTTCTGACGTTTGGTTGTCGGGCTCTTTAACACCCTTCAACCAAATCAATTTTTTCCCCTCTTTTTCTTTTTTTTCCTTTTACTTTTGGTCAATGCCTCTCACAAAGAAGAAAGCTTGAACGGAAAGGAAATAGAGTTCTTTTTTTTTTTTTTGGTCTTAGCCTGATATCAGACATTGATTGCTGTACAAAGGGTTGTGCTTTCTGCTTTTAATCAGTGGGGTTTATTTCTAGGAGCCATCTAAAATTAACACAACACGTTGGCTGAAACCTGGGAGACAAGGGAGGTGATGGCTCTCTGTTAGCTCACATGGATTGGCAACAGAATAGAATAGGATAGGATAAAATAGAATAGAATAGTAGAATAGAATAGAATAATAGAATAGAATAGAAGAATAGAATAGAAAAAGAGAATAGAATAGAATAGAATAGAATAGAATTTGGGATGGGATGGAAGGAAAGAAGGAAGAAAGGAAGAGATAAACATTTTGAAAAAAAAAAACATGAATTAAAATAGGAGCTTCCAAACCACCACCAAATTTAGATTTAGAAGCCTTCAGCAATGAGCTTCACACTGGGGCTCTGTGTGGCTATTGTAGATGGAGAGACGGACACCTCCCCTAGAATGCAAGCGTTAAAAAGACAAATTAACTGCCCGGCCTTGCCCAGTTCCAACATCCTGCACATACGTTGGGCCAAAGAGGACGAGGGTTCTTCCAGCTATGCAGTGAAGGCACTAAGAGGAAACCCCCTGGATCTGTGCTCTTTATGGAGATACGAACCAGAGGCTTGGCGAATATACATTTTTGGGAGCTGGCTCCTGTGCAGAAGGACCACCCAGTTGGGAAGAAGGTCCTGTCCCAGGGGGAGAAGGAAGGGAAGGGTGGGGAAAAGGGGGGGGAGAAACATGCCTAACTACCTTCTGAGACAGGTGAAGGGTACCCCCTCCCACCAAGAAAAGAATAAATAAAAGACGCACCTTCTGGCTAATGTGATAGGGGCAGAAAGCTTGAGTTGCTGGAGATCTAAAAATACAGCTCTCAGCAAAAAAAATACAAAAAAACAGAACACCTGGGAGGTGGGGGAAAGAGGAAAGGGGGAGCGTTCTTCGCCATTGCTCCTGGACTATTTATAAACTGCTGATAAAACCTAGAGTGGCTTCTCTTTAAACTGTGCCAGGCTCAAGGACAGGAATGGGAGGGAGGGAGGGAGGGAGGGAGGGAGAGAGAGAGAGAGAGAGAGAGAGAGAGAGAGAGAGAGAGAGAGAGAGAGAGAGAGAAGGAGGTCCATGGCCAAGGGACCGAAGAATAGGACTTCAAGGACCCGCCAAGAGAAGAAAGGTTGATTCAACTTGCAATGGATCCTAAAAGGAAGACCTCTGATTTGACGGCCTGGAGTTGAGCAGGTAGATAGGAGATAAAAGACAGAAGAAGGTAGAAGAAAGACGGAGGGAGGAGGAGAGGGAGGAGAAAGAGTGAGGGAAAAAGAAAGAGAAGGAGGAAGAGGAGAAGGAAGGGAGGGAAGAGGAAGAGGAAGAGGAAGAGGAAGAGGAAGAAGAAGAAGAAGAAGAAGAAGAAGAAGAAGAAGAAGAAGAAGAAGAAGAAGAAGAAGAAGAAGAAGAAGAAGAAGAAGAAATGCAAATTGGTTTATTCCCTTCCCTTTGTTTATAAGATAGGCAGCTTCTGCTTATAATCTATTTTAACATTTGTGATCTCCGCCAAGGTGGAAAATAATCGTGGCTGCCAGGTGTCTTCCCAGTCTCAAACAAAGATGAACTCTTTCAAAGCCCGTCAGAGTTCTGAGCTATTTTAACGCCCTCATAGAAGCCAAATCTCTACAAACACAAACCATGACTGGCTTGCACTCTTCAAGCCCTGGAATGTCTTTTTCAAAAGGTCCATGCTAGCTTGAACTTGCTTAATCGAATGATAGGGTTTCTTTTTTTCTTTTTTCTTCTTTGCAGGAAATCTTCATATGAAAACAAATTCCTCTCTGCAGGAATTTTTCAGATAGATAGAAAACAATTTAAAAAAAAAAAGATTGGAAGAGCTAGATGGGCGTGCCTCAACTCAAGATCCAAATGATTAGCTTCCTTTCTTTATCAAGAACTTCAAAGCCATCCACTGGGGAGATTTCCTCCCCATTTTGCTAGGTCCAAACTCCAAATATTTTGGAGGAAAGAAAGAAAGAGAGAGAGAGAGAGAGAGAGAGAGAAAGTTGTGGATAAATAATAGATAAATAGGCAATAGATACACATGTGTTACCTATCTATCATCTATCTCTATCAGTCACTATTTATCCATTGGTCCATCTGTCTGTACCTACCTATCCACCATATCCGTCTGTCCATCAGTATCTATCTATCTATCCATCCAATCTGTTTATCAAATCTATCTATCTATCCATCCATCCATCCATCCATCCATCTTATTTTATATATTGACTTGGAGAGCCAAGAGGTCAGATAGCCATAAACACAAACGCATTTTCTCTCTCCAAACATAGGGAAACGGCTCTGATTTTCAATCCTGTCTGCCTCCTTTCCTTCACCTGGGGGGGGGGGGCAGGAGAAACATTCCCCGTGATTATAAGCCCAGAATATTCCATTATTTCCCACCAAGCAGGGTTTTTTTTTCCCCCTCTCCCCTTGCTCCTCCCTCCCTCGTCCTCCCCCACCCCATCTCTGACCTCTCTTCCTCGGCCTTTCAAAGGGCCAGCACAGCTCCTTCCCCCCACTTATCCTCTCCCTCTTTTACCCAGGGGTAGAGCCATCTCCAGCCTTTCTCGCCTTCTCAAATCAAGGCAAGAGATGACCAAAAAAAGAAAAAGAGAAAAAGAAAGAAAGAAAGGCTCCTGCCCCCCACACACACCACCAAAAAAAGCTGCCTCGGCCAGCTACATGCTGGTCACTCTTTCTTGTCAACTCTGATTTATTGCCTCCTTGGTGTTCAATTTCACATTTTGTTCTCATCATATCCGCGCCTCGTGATGATTCCACGCTGACCCCTGGAGGGAAGGCCACGAATATTGATAAAACAATTATCTGTTAGCCGTTCATTTGATTTTCCATTTCAATTACAGATTGCACGGGGTAGAAGGGGAAAGACTGCAGCATTGATTCCCGAGCTGCCCGGCCACCAGGCCTCTCCCAGCACCCTCCCTGCAACCTTACAACGTTGCCTTCGCCCGTTGGACAATGAACGGAGGCCACCAAGCTTGTGAAAGTCCCTACGGTCTTCCCCACACACGCACACACACACCCCACACACACCGCCCTCTGCTGTGTGTTTTTTCCATCCCTTTTTCTTCCAAGCTGCACTCTCCTCCTCGCCTGGAACGGTACCCAGAGATGCCATGGAGGAGGAGGAGAACTGGGTCAGCAGACGCTGCCGCCGTCTGAAAAGAGTGCCTGAAATAGCCTGCAGAAAATTAACAGCTTTGAAGCAAAGCCAGTGGTGAGGACAAGGAGGGAGGGAAGGAGGGAAGGAGAGAGAGAGAGGAGGAGGAGAGAGGAGGAGGAGGGGAGGGCAGACTGACACACTCGTGTGCAATTTTCTCCAGATGCAGTAACAATTAACCTGATTTATTTCCCCCCTTCTAAAACTCTCTTGACTTATTTCCAGCCTGTATGGGGGAGGGTTCAAAGACATGGTCCCCGAAGGTAAACAGACTGTAGGGTCTGGCCAAGTTTTCCAAGGGGAGAAGAAAAGGCATTTCAGGAGGACGCAAAGCCCGTCTGGAAATCTAACTCCCGAGTAGAGGGTCCTTGATGGGCTCTGAACTTGGTGGTTTTCCCTGCAGATGTTTCGCGACCCAGCTAGGGAACATCATCAGTGCTAGAGCGCTTAGGGTGACGCCTCGCCGGGTCTTGAAATGCCTTGAAGAAAACCACCAAGTTCAGAGGCCACCAAGGACCTCCTAGTTGTTATTACTATTACTCAGGAGTAGTTTTTCCAGACCGGCTTGGTGACCTCGCCTTCAGTAGAGTAAACACATTTTAACCTCCATCCCAACCCAGTGTAGAAACCTGGCCTTCAAAATGAGTGGTGGGGGAGTAGTTTTGGATTCCCCTCCCATCGAAGCGACCACCCAAAAAGGTCTCGTGAAGTTTCTCCATAACTAAGAAATGAAACTTTCAATAAAGAAGAATATTTGCTGCTCAGAGTTGAAATCAGACAGACAGACAGACAGATAGATAGCATCTATCTATCATCTCTCTATCTCTCTAGCTAGCTAGCTATCATCTATCTATCATCTAACTACATACCTTTTTATATCTATCTATCTATCTATCTATCTATCTATCTATCTATCTATCTATCTATCTTTTTATATCTATCTATCTATCTATCTATCTATCTATCTATCTATCTATCTATCTATCTATCTTATCATCAATCTATCTATCTACCTACCTACCTACCTATCATCTATCTACATACCTTTTTATATCTATCTATCTATCTATCTATCTATCTATCTATCTATCTATCTACCTACCTACCTACCTACCTACCTACCTATCATCTATCTACATACCTTTTTATATCTACCTACCTATCTATCTATCTATCTATCTATCTATCTATCTATCATCTATCTACCTACCTACCTATTCATTTTAAGCTGCTCAGTCACACTAAGATGAGGAACTAAGGACATATGAATGAACGAACGAATGAAATCCGGAAGGTTGTAGGCAAGAAAGAGTAAGGGATTTAGGTGGATTGAACAAAGTCAAAAAGGCACCTAAAGCTGTTTTGCAAAACCTTGCAAGGTTTCCCTCTATTCAAAACACCCCGCGAATGCAAAAAAAAAAAAACCCACGGGAGTAAATCTCCTCCATCTCAGAGGCTTCACTGTTGCTCCCCCATACATGGAGACCCCGGGAAAGCAAAGTAAGTGGCGTTTCCCCACATGCACACAAACCCAGGCAGAGGCAATGCAAGCTGGGGAAAACACCCTCTTTCTCTCTCTCTCTCTCTCACACACACACACAGAGACAGACAGACGTTCCAAAGAGACCATCCTCCCTTGCTAAACACAACTTTATTTTAAAAAAATTCATCTCAGAAGGATGAGAAGGCTCTTCCCCCCACCCCCCCCACCCCCCAGTCTCTCTCTTGCCAGGCAGTGATCCGGGACGGTCAGTCATTCAAACAGAAGAAATGCTCATCCTTTACTAGGTATCATTTCGGTTCAATGGCCAGCTCAGCTCTAGGGGGATTTTTCGCGTAGCCTAGCTTAAGGGGTGGGGGGAAAAAAAGGTTCAGCCTTTGATCAAGGTTTTGTGCCCTAGAGATGTGGTGGTCACAGGGAAAGGGGGCGTTTTCCCTCCTTCTCCTTGCCTTACGTCGGTCTCTCCTCCATGTTTTCTTCTTCGGCGTTCTCCTTCTGGGGTGTGTGTGATTATGCGCAGCAATTAAGGTAATGAACTAGCCGGAGTCACCGGCCATAATGAGTCTCTTTTGTTCTCTGAATTCTTATGAACTTCCCCTCCTCGTGAGGAAAACACACTACACACTCGCTCTGAGCTCCTTGGAGGTTTTGTTCTGCACACAGCTTGCAGAGGGGTGGGGGGGGTGGGGAGAATACAGATCGACTTCCATTATTACACCTTCGGGCTTGTTGTTGTTGTTGTTTGACTCTCCTGATAATTTGACACACCTGCAAGATTGCACGACACGCCGCCTCTCTCCCACTCGACCTACGCCAATTTTAGAGGCCTTGGAAATATCGTGACGTTTTTGCGAGGGGATTTTTGTTTTCGGTTTCTGGGAGAGATGATGGGACGGATCAACCGGAAACGTATCGGGACGCATGCACCTCGTGGTTTCGTTCAGGGTGTTTCAACCACAATACACCCCCAAGTAGGAAACGTGCGTAGTTGAGGGACTCAACCTTGAAGTTGGGTGGACTTTGACTCCCAGAACTCTTCAGCCAGCTTGCTTGTTGACCGCTGGTTTGAAGAACCAGCTTGCTAGTTGGAGAACCCTGGGAGTTGGAAGTCCATCCATCTTCAAGTGGCCAAGGTGAGGCACAGTGGACTCGAGGAAGACACGTTTATGTGGCATTCATTACCCGCAGTGTTCTCCCAGGCCATCTCCGTGCGTTTCATAGGCGAGTCCCATTGGAGAAGTCCCCAACGCCAATATGCACCTTCTCCAAGGGAACACATGTGATGTACTTATGGAAGAGGAAGAGGAGGAGAAGGGGCAGCCCCAAAGAAGAGGGAGTCAACCTATTTTCCAAAGCACCTGAGGGCAGGACAAGAAGCAACGGGTGGAAACTCATCAAGGAGAGAAGCAACCTAGAACGAATTTCCTGGCAATTAGAACAATTGATGGAACAACCTGCTTTCGGAAGTTGAGGATGCTCCAACACTGGGTTTCCTGCCAGAGCAGGCGGTTGGACTAGAAGACCTCCAAGGTCCCTTCCAACTCTGTTATAAGGAGAAGGAGAGTGTGGTTAAGACACCAACTGGAAGATCGTAGGTGCTTGAAAAGGTACCATAAATGATCTTTATAAAGGCCAAACCCATGGCCAATTGGTAAGGGCAGAATACATTTCACTGATTTAGGAGAATTTCCTTACCCCAAAATCTGGTAAAGAGATCCCCTTCTTGAAACCTGGAGCTTAATACTCACACCTTCTGTTTATTCAGAACAGTAGTTCGGAATAAAGCTTTTGGGCTGAAGACCTATTAGCCAACATCATCAGGGCAAAAAGATGTATTGATTTACAATATTTACCCAGCCACCCATCTTAGCTGCCTTAACCCTGGATGGCTTACAAGCCACTATCAAAACAGTACAAGGTGTAACACCAACCCAACTGTTCTCAGCAGCCCCATTCCCTCAAAATAAAACAACAACACAAAACCCGACGACAACAACACAACCCTAAACGTCAACAAACCATGGTTACTTTCTCCCAAGGCTTGTGGCAAAGGCCACTTTTCAAGGCTTCCTGCAAAGCTAAGATGGTGGATATCCCTGGAGGAAGAGTATCAGAGGCAACAAGGAGCTGCACATCGATACTGAAACAGTATTTGCTGTGTGACAGCAAGGAGGCTGGGCGTGGCTTAGCTCAACTGTTCTGTACTAAGCACAGGGTCCCAAATACCATATCACCATCACACTACATGTCTTTAAAAATTAAAATAATTAAAATAATAATTAAAAACCTATCTAAAACATATAGTTAAGTCAGATAGTTTAAAAATGCCCACTATATACATAGGGCTAAATCACATATGCATTGTTCGATTCAAGACAATTACTGCCTTGGAAAAGAAACCGTTTCTCAGTCTACTAGTCCTCATTTTAAGACACCTAGAACGCCTCCCTCCCTGATGGTAACAGTTCAAAATAGGAATGTCCAGGATGAGAATGGTCATGTATAGATAGAAGAAGAAGATATATATATTGCATGCTATAAAGCCTTTTTCTCCCTCCTCACCCTCCCTCCCTGCGCATTGCAGAATCCAAGGCGCTCTGATCTTTCATCTTAACACATTCTCTGGCCCCAAATTTCAGTGCAATCTCACCTCGTTTCTCCATACTACATTAACCCCTGGCAATTGCCTTCCAAATGACCCCATTAAGCCGTAATTGCCTCAGCAGGCCTGCACTTTCGCTTGTAATTCTGTCCCTCTCATCTCCCAGACGTTCTCTCAGCGTCATTTCAAGTTCTGGCTCCCTTCACCGAGCTCAGCTTATGACCTCGCTGTTCCGTGGCCAGAATGACGACGGAAACAGAATGCCATTACTTCTTTCTTTCTTGAAAAAAATAATAATAATATATTTTTAAAAAAAATCTCCCCAGACCCTGAATGTAATGTTCTTTGAGGACCATTGTCAAGGATATCAAACACCAGACATTATGGTCTTTTGTTCCCTTAGGGTTGATTTATTTATTCTTTCTTTCTTTCTTTCTTTCTTTCTTTCTTTCTTTCTTTCTTTCTTTCTTTCTTTCCTTTCCTTTCCTTTCCTCTCTTCCTTCCTTTCCTTCCCCTTCTTTTTGTCCTTTCCCTTCATTTGTCCTTCCTTCCTTCTTCTCCTTTCCTTCCTTCCTTCTTTCTTTCCTCCCTTCCTACTTTTCTCCTCCCTCCCTTCTTTTTCTTCCTTTCCTCTTTGTCCCTTCCTTCCCCTTTTCCTTCCTTTTCTCCTCCCTCCCTCCAGTCCTTCCCTTTTCTCCCTTTCCTCTTTGTCCCTTCCTTCCCTTTGTCCCTTCCTTCCTTCCTTCCTTCCTTCTTCTCTTCCTTTCCTCCCTTCCTCCCCCTTCTTTTTCTTCCTTTCCTCTCTATGTCCCTCCCTCCCTCCTTCCTTCTTTCCTTCCTTCCTTCCCTTTCAGAACCCCGCGGAATGGGAATGGGAGAAAGCAGGAGGAAGTTTTCCTATACCTGAGGTCAAAAACCTGCAAACTTTTAAGATGACAAGGGCTAGGCATATATCTTCGAACTTGGCTTTCTTTTTTCTCAACCCCTTTCCTTCGGGTTTGGAGGAAAAAGAAGTAGGAAAGGGGAAAAAAAGAAGAAAGAAATTGCCCCAGGGCCTAAATATTAGGATCTCTTGGCTCTTTAAAGAATACTATGAAGCAGAAAGGTTGACATGTCTTCCCTGAACTTCATGGCTGGATGAGTGTTTGAATCCTGATCTTCTCAGCGTGAGTTTAACACACTATCCGCTACACCGCAAAGATCTTGACAGCACACTTCTGGCGAGAAAAAAACTCGGGATCGGAAGCAAAACTCCAGAGAGGTTTTTCAAGCTGCATCACGGATCTTCCGTTGAAGAAGTCTGTCTCAAAATGACTTTTTTTTCCCACCGCAGTCTTAGCGTGATGTGTGTGTGTAAGTGTGTGTGTGTGTGTGTGTGTGCGTGTCCAAAAGAAGAGACGGTCTGTAGCTCATGGTTGCACTGGGGAATCTTTGGTGCCGTTGTTTGAGCTTGGTAATTTTCTTGCAGACATTTCATGACCTAACTAGGTAGCATCGTCAGTGTGACTGAGCGCACTTGGCTCCTTCTTTTTACATACAGTAGCTCTGAACTTGGTGGTAGGATTGCAGACATTTTTTAATACCGAACTAGGTAACATCATTAGTGCGCTGATGATCATACTTGGTCATTTACCCAACACCAATGATGTTGGCTAGTTCGGAAATAAAATATCCGCAAGCAAACAACGATTCAGGGAGCACCAAGGACCCCATAACCTTCGTTGCCATCCTCCTCTTCCTCCCTCCCTCCCTTCTGCAAACCTTTTTCGTTTCTAACACTGATGTTACCGAATTGGACAATGAAACGACTGCAAGAAAACCACGAAACTCAGAGAGCACCAAGAGTCCCACAGTTCAGCTTGTAGCATGGCCGAGATTTGCAATGTGAGCCTTGTCTCCTGGTCTTTCCTCTCCTCCTCCTTTTCCTTCTCCTCCTCTTCCTCCTCCTCCTCCTTCCACCCCCTTCTAACACTGATGATGTTACCTAGTTCGGTAACAAAATGCCTGCAGGAAAACCATGAAGTTCACAGGATACCAAGAACCCAACGGTTCAGCCCCGAGTCTCTACTTTTGATTACCAAAAGATTCAACTCCCATGAATCAAAAGCCATGGTCCCAGAACTAAGGAGTGGTCGTTGCAAGGAGATTTTAAAAAGAAAAAGGAAAAAGGGAATCCTGATATTTCTATTGTTTTGTTGAGCAAATCCATGCTGGCCAAGCCTTTCTAACAGCCTCGGCTGTGAGCCAAAGAAAAAACACCAAATAACACCAACGAGAGAGAGAGAGAGAGAAGCGACACACAAACGCAACCAAGAAGGAGAGATGCTCCCGTATGCATTAATGCTTCGGAAAACTGATGCGGTGTCAACATGAATGTGTTTTACAGTAAAATTGAGTGTCACGGCCAACGTGGATCCGGTGTTTCTCTGCAGGCTAATGCAGTCGCGGCAGGCGACAATTGAGTGAGGTTGTCACGCACGGTGATATTTGGCTTCAATAAGGCAAAGCTCTAGCTATTGGAGGCAGAGGAAAATCCTGCCACAGCCAATGAGCTTTGCGCTTCCACAAAGGCGAGCCCTGATTGGAGCCTTTAAGTAACAGAAGAACAAGAGTTGGAAGCAGGGGTGAGATTCTAGCGGTTCAGACTGGTTCAGGCGAACCGGTTGTTAAATTTACCTCGGGTTCGCTGCACCGGGAGTTGTACTGACTGGCTGGCCCCACCCACCCCTCCCCGCCCAAGGCTGCTTTCGCCCTCCCAGAGGCCTGAGGGAAGCCTCCGGACTTTGGGAAAGGCGAAAAATGGCCCTCCCAGAAGTTTGGTAGGCCATGCCCACCCAGCAACCGGTTCTCTGCCCGGTTGCTGGGATTTCTGAATCCCACCCTTGGTTGGAAGGGACCTCGGGGGGTCTTCTAGTCCAACTCGCAGCTGAAGCAGGAGATTTCCCCCGTACCATTCTGGACGAACAGTTGTCCAATCTCTTCTTGAAGGCCTCTAGGGATGGGAGAACTTTTTCTAACACTTCCGCTTAGTTGGAGACGCACATTTACAAGACTCTACATTCGCATTCGAGTGACCTCACTAAAGCATACCACCGATCAGAATGCAGGTGGAAGGGGCTTTGGAGGTCTTCTAGTCCAACCCCGCCCCTGCTCAAGCAGGAGACCGTATACAGGCAGTTCTCGATTTACGACCGCCATGGAGCCTGTTGACAAGCCACCTGAATTTTGATCACGTGATTGATGCTGGAATGGCCGTTAAGTGTGAAAAAAAAACGGTCATGGGTCACTTTTTTCACCGGCGTCGTAACTTCAAGCGGTCGCTGTTGTTAGTCGGGGACTACCTGAGTCAGGCTATAACCACGCCAGAGTCGGTATGCATAGCGCTCAAGAGTATTTCAGTGGCAGAGATCCTAAAGCAACAGCCGACGTAGTTTCCTCAAATGCCAGCTTTGCCCAATTGTGGAGAATGAAACGGCTATCTAAAAGACTGCCTTTAAAAAAAAGGGTTAAAATAAATAAAAATAAAATAAACCTCGACAGATCCTTCATGACTCCAAAAATTTAGACTGATACCGTATTTTTTTTTTTTAAACCGTCCTTTATTCCATTTGCGCATGGCCCTTTGCACTAAAGTGGTTATCTCGTCTTTTGAAATCCTTGGCTTGCGATGGCCTAATTAGAATCCCATCCATTTGCATATTTTCTCTCCCCCCCCCTTTTTTTTTTTTTAATTAATCCACCTTAAGCAGGGTTCGGGGCTTGGAAAACTGCTGAGGTCTTCTATATCCAATCAGATATTTTTGCTGGCGTGCGGCATTCGCCTCTTGCAAAATGCCACATCTCTTGAATAATTAGCCAAGGGAAAAAGAAAAGGAAAAAAAAAGAAAAAGGAAGCGGTTGGGATAACCGCTCCAACTTTTAGGCAGCAGCTGCGGCCCAAGAAACTTCGTGCAGATCGAAGAAATGGCATTTTTGTCTCCAAAGAGAAGAGTTTCTTAGAGCTGAGCCTGCAAAGCTCACATTTGTATCTGTAAGACTTCACCTCCAAATTTCTTGCCTTAGGGCTGTGGCAGAATGGATAATGAATCCCACAGCGAACTCTGTCCACCGGTGACTCATGACAGCTGGGAAGGTGGGATATAAATTTAATGCAAAAAGAAGAGGGGAGGAAAAAAAAAGAAGGAGCAGGAAGTCCATTAAGGCAGGAGACAAGCGTCCCTTTGGAAGCCGCAGAGGCAATGAGAAAGCGGGAAGCAAGCGGGGTTAAAAATAAAAATCTTCAATGCGGGAGGAGGAGGATCATTTCTGGGGGACACTTCCAGCGCAGCTCTTGTGCTCCGTTTCATGCAACACCCACCTCCACCGTTCTGTGACTTTCTCATTTAACTAGGACCGCTCCGCCAGGGCGCCGTGGGAATTACGGAGGGGTCCCACCACGGCTAGTTGCGTTCTACGGGAGATGTTTGGAAACGACAGCTCGGCAGGCCGGGCGTCCTTCTCCTACCGGCGCTGAGCTTTTTGGCTCTGCTCAGCGGTCCTCAGCTGGGGCTGTCTTTGACCCAGACTCTGTGGGATAACTGCTTTGCCCTGAGGGATCCAAGCGGAAGGGAGGTCCAAGCAACTCTGCTCAACGTCAACCAGCAAGCATCAAGAGAACCTCACTGCAAAGCTACCCTGTTTCCCCCAAAATATGACCTACCCTGAAAGTAAGTCCTAGCTTGATTATTACATGTGTGCCCAATATAAGCCCTAGCCCCAAAATAAGCCCTTAGGTCCCACCCACTCCAGAGCGCACAGGTAAAAATTAAGCTCGGGTGAGGATCGGGGGCGTGGAGCTGCCCTACTACTTATCTTTGGACAGTTGTAGCCAGGCCTTGCAAACCCCAACACTGCTGCAGAAGAAATGGGCCCGCAAGGCTTTCTTGAAGGCCTTTGGAGCTGATAACAAAGCTCCGGATTGATCCAGAGCTCTGTTATTGGGTGCAGAGGCCTTCAGGAAAGCCTTGCCGGCTGCAGAAGAAAAACTTCCTGAAGGTCTCTGACAGCGAAAAAGAGACCAGGGGCGACGCACACAAGTGAGGGTAGTCAGGGGATGACTTCCCCTGAAAATAAGACCTGGTGCCTTTTTTGGTGGAAAAAAAATATAAGATAGAGTCTTATTTTGGGGGAAACACAGGTAGAAGCCGTACGGGAAGATCCATCCATTTGCTACACTGGTGTAGGAGAACAGGAGGGGACAGTGTTAAGGAAGTCATCAGCCTAGAGTCATTACATTGCCACAAACATTCTAAGTTTCAGCCCTCTTCAATTCCACTGACCCTTATCTGGCACCAATTTAGCACTGTGTGTTAGTTGACTAGATACTTATGTGTAGGCTTCTTCTGAACTGGAACTTATGGGTGACCCTGATCCTTCGGTGATGGACAACTGGTGTTCAAACCTCCTCCAAACTGAATATTATCCCACTCTTGGTCACTCTAAGGAAGGCAATTCTACCCACTTTCTGTCTTGGTGACCAGCACCTTGTTCTATTGATGGACTGGATATGTAGACGAACCACCCTTCTTCTAATCGCGACTCAAAGCCAACGAAGCCACAGTGAGACCATCACAGTGTCCAAAAGCTAATCCAATTCAATCCACGCAGTGACAGTCGCCTTGAGAAAAACAGCACGGGTTCCACGCCGAAGGAAGCATCAGGTCTTGAAGGGCTTATGAAATGCCTCAAGGAAAAGTCAGGGGGTTGTGGCGCACCAAGGAGCGGGCACTCCAACTGAGCTGACGCACCTCCTGGGTCCCACCACATGGCGCCCGTTTAAATCGATGGGATCTTGTCGAGCGCCAAGAATCGAGACCAGGAGGAATTTATGGGTCGGGAGAGGAATACCCCCAAGCCACAGATAGGGAGAGTGGGGGCAAAAAAACCAGCCAGCAAAATCAAACCGGTCCCTTTGGCAAGGGTCGCACGGCGCAACACAAAACCTCTTTGTCTGAGCCAAGCAGATTCTTGGACCCACAGTGACAAAGTGCTCAACTCACCTGGGTAAATATATTCCCCCTCCAGCTTTGACGGTGCTTATTATTAATAGCTGTAAACAACAGTAATTGGAATGCGCTGACAAACCCACCATTCATTTTTGCCAACATCTCTCTCCTTCCCTCCCACCCTCTCCCTTATTTTTATTGCAGGATTTGTAATATTATCCAATTAGACCTGCCCCTATGATTCAAATGGCATCGGGACCTCAACTTGCAAATCTGCAGAAGTGACAACCCGGCTGTAAATTTTGAAGGTCCCTCTCCCAAGAAGCCGCCTCTCGAAGGGCGACTCCTTGTTTTGTTTAACTCTGTCCTTCCAGAGCTTCGCAAAGCCACTCCAGCTCTGCGTAATTTCTAAAGGCTGAACCCACAAAAGTTATTGCACAGTCCCTCATCGAAAGAACCAGCAAGAAGACTTCCAGCAACGCAGACAGGGAAAGCTCCTAGCAAATAAAATGAGAGCAAGCCCCACTCACTTCCAGTACTGATGACGTTACCTAGTTGGGTGATGAAACTTCTGTGAGAAAACAACCAAGTTCAGAGGGTGCTATTGATCCCACAGTCCTCTTCTTCCTCCTCCCCATTCCCTTTCTAACACTGATGATGTTACCTACTTGGGTCATGAAATGTCTCAAGAAAACAACCAAGCTCAGAGACCTCCAAATACCCCATAGTTCAACCCTGAGCTACAAATGTTCTTTTTTTATTGGAATGAACATCCAGATAAGCAGAGATAATACCGGACCAACAATCAAGGATTAAATAACACCCCAAATCAAGGAACTTCCAACTCAGACAAACCACCAAACAGCAAACAACGGCCTAATCAACAAACTACCAAGATTGCTCCGACCGACAGTGACGGGGCAAATTCTTGTTACATGTACACTGCACTGTTCCTGGCATACGCAAGATTTTTCTCGCCAATCTGTGAAAATTATGTTCTTAAATTGTTAGACTTCTTTGTTTTGTTGTTCCTGAAACCTCTTTGACTGTCCCTTCTGGGAGAAAATAGGATATTCCTAAATAAGCAAGAACCATAGTGAAGTCCAATGATAGAAGGCCACTAAAGAAATGAGAGAAAGGGAAAGAACGCATCGACGCAAAGAAAAATTGAAATTCAGTTTTCAGGCTTTACATTCTTACTCTGGATTATTCCCCCACCACCACAAACCAGGGTGGAAACTCCCAGCTGAGCTCTGGATTTCGTTCTCACGCCAAATACATTTATGATTTTTTTTTTTTTTTAGGATGGCTCCTCCTTAGCTGTATTCTTGAATTCTCCATAGAGAAAAAAAGATGGAGAGGTTTTAGATTTTTTTTCCCTTCCGAATATGCTTATTGCTACATGGCCAATAAGCCATTTCAGATATGGGTCACTTTTTGCAGATATTCCTTCTGCATCGACCTCCTTCTCTCTCTCTCTCTCTCCCCTGTTCCCCCAAATGCAGGCACAAATCTCAGTTAGTTAATTCAGAACCATCAAGTCAGATTTGAGTCATGGTGACTGGCCGCGTGGAGCAATGCTTGCTAACTTGTCCTTGTCTCAGTAATAACTCATAGCTTTTCCAAGGACGTTCCCCTTATCACTCTGGTCCTGTCCATCTATCTACCCTTCTTCAATAGAGTGAACCAGAAGTGGCTTGTCGGCTACCCCACAAAATCCCATCCCTCCCCCTCCATAGGCAGCACAATGGCTGTCTTTAAAAAAAAAACAAATTAGACTTATAAGAGGTACAAAACTGATAGAAGGAAATATTTGTAGCTTGGGGTTGAACTGTGGGGCCCTTGGTGCTCTCTGAGCTTGCTGGTTTTCTTGTAGATGTTTCATGACCCAGCTAGATAACATCATCAGTGCTGGAGGGGTGTGGGTCGACTCTTTGTTTTGATATCATGGCTTGCTAGGTCAGTGCTAGTGGAAGTGGGGCTGGTTCCGTGATTAGGGTATTGTTTTCTGCTTGTTTGTCTGGTGTTAATCCCTGCTTATCTAGGTACTGGTTGGAGAGCAAGCTACTGTTTATAGACAAGGAGCAAACCCCACACTCCCTTGCACTGATGACGTTACCTTGTTGGGTAATGAAATGTCTTGCAACAAAACGAGCAAGCTCAGGGAGTACTAAGGACCCACAGATATGAACCTTTTTTTTGGTTAATCTTCCCATAACTGTTTTGAAAACGCCTCCAAAATGTTCTCTGGATAATTAAGGAGGTTTTTTTTCTGGACCAGAGGTGACAATATAGCAGTGTCCCAATATCTAAGGGGCTACCACAATGAAGAGGAGATTCTCCAAAGCCCCAGAAGGCAGGACAAGGAGCAATGGGTGGAAACCGATCAAGGAGAGAAGCAACCTAGAACTAAGGAGAAATTTCCTATCAGTGGGAACAATTAACCAGTGGAACTCCTTGCCACCAGAAATTGTGGATGCTCCATCACTGGAGTTTTTTAAGAAGAGACTGGACAGCCATTTGTCTGAGATAGTATGGGGTCTCTTGGTGGGGCAAGAGAGGTTGGACTAGATGACCTCCAAGGTCCCTTCCAACTCTGTTCTTCCGTTATGCTGTGAATGTTAGAGCCTCAACTTACTTTACCCTTGGATGATGATGCCTTTAAAAAAAAAAGCATACAGCCCCAAACACAGCCGCAAAATGCAGATTTGTGCAACACCGTCAGCCGCACAAATTCTCCACCAGCTAGTTTTGAAGATCAGTAGCGGCCTTCAACCCGTGGCAAACCCCACGGTCCACAAAAAGAGAGACCCCCCGCTACCACCGCCACGCCGAAGAAAAGGGAGCCGAGGAAGATTTCCAAAACCAAAAAAAAAAGGAAAGGGAAAAAAAATAATAATCCGGATACAAAGCAGAAACTGACAATACATTTTTCCTTTCAGTTTTAATCAGCTTCCCCCCGTCGTACAAGCGCAGCCGACAGTGACGGGAGATTCTGCCTCCCAACTTTCCCTTCACCTTTGTCGCCACACCAGGGACGCCGTGTCAAGACTGTTCAGCTTTTTTGATGAGTGCTGCGTGAGTAACTAATGTGTAAACGCAGGATACCTATAGAAAGCCGCTTTTGACAGTGATGTATTTGCAAACGGGTTCCAGATGTCGGCACGGTAACGCTTGGCCAGACACCTGCCCCCCTTAACCGAAGCATCGAAAACACCCACCCAAACAGGGTTCGACTCAATCACCGAGTTTTTAACTCTCCAATTATAATCTGATTAACAAACCCATGGCACTCGGAGGGGTTGGCTTCCTTGCTTTGAACTGGGTATTTCTTTGTTTCCCCACCTTATCGCATGTTAATTTTAGAGAGAGGCAGGCTAAGGAATAGAGAAAATGGGACTTGTAGGTTGGGCTGGGTGAGAGAGATGTCTCTTCACAAGCCTTGACGAAAAAACTCACCCAACGCTACAACCATTGGGAGCTTCTTGAACATAAGCACTGTCCAACTATTTACTAAGTCTGCCCTACTATTACTATTAATCTTCTCGTATCCTTACGATCTATGTTGACTGTTTCCTAGTATGGTTTGATTCCTTATTGTACCCTATGACTATTATTAAGTGTTGCACCCGATGATTCTTGACTCTTGACCAATGTCTCTTTTCTTTTATGTCCACTGAGAGCATTTGCACTGAGACAAATTCCTTGTATGTCCAGTCACACTTGGTCAATAAAGAATTCTATTCTATTCTGTTCTGTTCTATTCTATTCTATTCTGTTCTGTTCTGTTCTATATTCTATTCCTATTCTATTCTATATTCTATTCCTATTCTATTCTCATCACTCCTTATCACCCATCCCCTCCCACTTGTGACTGTATGACTGTAACTTTGTCACTTGTATCCTTACGGTTTATATTGACTGTTTCCTAGTGTGATTCGATTATACTAGACCATCATTAAGTGTTACACCTTATGATTCTTGAGAAATGTATCTTTTCTTTTTACGTAGACTGAGAACATTTGCACCAAGACGAATTCCTCGTGTGTCCAATCATACTTGGCCAATGAAGAATTTTATTCTATTCTATAAACTCACAGAGCCGGAAGGGAACTCAGAGGTCTTCGAATCCAATTCCTTGGTCAAGGCAGGAGAACGTCTACCTTCCTGGTCAAATGGTGGTCCAGTCTATTTTTGAAGACCTCCCGTGATGGAGCACCCATAGCTTTTGGAGATAACCTTTTCCACCGAGGAATTGCTCCGCCTGTCAACAAATTTCTCCTCTCAGTTCTCGGCGGGATCTCTCTTTAATGAACTTCCACCCATCGCTTCAAGACACTTTGGAGAACAAGTCAGCCCCCTCTTCTCCCTGAAAGCCCCTCATGTAACTGGAAGACAGTCGTCGTGTCCTCCCTAGTCCTTCTCTTTGATAAATTAGACATGTCTAGGCTCCCTCAACCGTTCATCCTACGATTTAGCCATCCACCGAAAGCAGCTTTAATCCTGCTCAACTTTCTACAATAGGTAAGAGGTTCGTTTATTGTTATCTTTGTTCCCTAAATTCGTTCTGCAGAAACGTCCATCCAGTTCCTTTGCAAGGTTGGAATCCATTGTGGCCTGTTGGCCAACGGTCCCTCCAGCAGCCAAATCAGAGGACGCAGAAGAGGCCGTGGTACGGGAGTCAGGGACAGCATCAGGGCGACCGGAGAGCTCCGAGGGGGAAGAGGGAATGGAGCTGGCAGAGAGAGAGAGAGAGAGAAAGAGAGAGAGAGAGAGAGAGAGAGAGAGAGAGGTGTGGAACGTGGGCCGTCCGTCAACCCTCAGATGGAGAGTCAACAGCCCCCAGGTCTGGAGGTGGCTGATGAGCAAGAGGAGGAACAGCCGGGTCCAGTGCCTGATGCACGGATGCACTGAAGGCAGAGGAGAGGAGAGCAGTGGAAATCTATGGGCCGGTCCTTGGGACGGAAGAGCCACCACTGCTAGCGAAGCCCCACCCCAGCTCTGGGGATGAAAGGCAGGGGGTGGAGATGAATAGACGTGGCAGACAACTATTTATCTTCCGGCCAGATAGACTTGTTAACCTGCAAGGGAAAGTTTTTGCCAGATTCCTAATAAAGGAATCTTTGAGTTAACTTCAGAAGGTTTGTTGTGTTTGGGGAACTGGGTCTGAACAGAATCCTGGTTAGAACTCCGATGAAAGTCAAGACACGGGGTTGGCGGGGGGGGGGGGGAGAAAGCAAACGAATATTTATTTTATTTCTCAAATTTACTGGCCATCCATCTTACCACAGGCCAACTCTGTTAATTATTAAGAAAGGAAATTAAAGACGCCAAATAACAAAAGCTACAAACCATTTGTTCAATGACAGGCCTACCTGCTTACGGTTCACACTCTTTCACAAGGTCGGTTGATGAAACAAACCATCTTTTGATCTGGATAAATGAGCGTAGGTAGAGAGAAGGCCGCCTCCACCCTTAAAAGGCACCCCTTCTTTCCAAACTCAGCTGTTTGGGCTTGGCTAGGGGAGAATCCGCTCTTGCCCTGCTCAAGCCACGATTCAGACAATAAGAGACTAATTACTTTGATAGCAGTCACATCGCTGCCTCGTTACTGCTAATGAGCTGCGGGGAAACCAGCCGAAGCTCTAAGCAGGTTAAGGCCAAGCCTTTAACCTAGGAAACTTTTCAATAGGATAGCTGCAGTTTTGGCTGAGACATCAGCATTTTCTCCAAAGCGAAGTGCTCCCTACGTACCGGTGTTCCTCAACCAACAACCGAGCCTAAAATACCTGTCACTAAGTGAGACGTTTGCTCGGCAAGTTTGGCCCCATTTGGAGAACTGTTCTTGCCACCCACCCCGTGGTGGGTTTCCAAATTTTTTTCTCACCAGTTGTGAGAGGGTACTTCGCACACACAGGGCTCAAAGACCGCACTCTGTGTCAACGCCGGTGAGCGGTGCTGTTTTTTTAACTCAGCTGAGGTGCGGCCATCCGCTCTGCCGCGCGAATGAGCCAAGCTAAAAATCGAGGGAATATAGGAGAGGTAACGGCAGGGGCGGGTGGGCGTGGCCAACCAGAGGTGGTATTTGCCGGTTCTCCGCGCTAGTCAAAATTTCTGCTACCGGTTCATGAGAACCGGTCCGAACTAGCTGAATACCACCTCTGCTTGTCACTGTTGTTCAGTGAAACCAGGCAGTTGGTAAGTTAGTCATAAGGTTGTTAAGTGAACCCAGCTTCCCCCTTGATTGTTCAAGACGGTCGCAAAAGAGGGATCCCGTCGTGACCCCAGGATGCTTTCAACCGTCATCCATGCACGTTTGAAAGGGGGCGTGAATATCCCATCGTCCATTTTCACAAACAAAACGACGTGTTAAAAAAAAAAGAACCTTAACATTGAATCACATCTCGATCTCAGAAAAAAACAATATTACAGGCTACTCACTATTCAACATCCAAAGGATTAAAAAAAAACACACCTTAAAATGGACATTTAACAAGGTGTCCACGCTTCAAAGAAAAGAGAAGAAAAAACTCCAAAGCTGGTCAGGGCAAGACCAGGATCTTCATCCCACCGATTCTTCTTCTGATGAGGATTGGCCATAAAATTCGTGTCCATCTATTCCTGCAAAAACCTCCTTTGCAAATTCTTCAAGGCCTTTTCTTCTATTCAAGATTTCCAGCTGCTGCTAAACCAAACTTCCCCGCCTGGCCATCCTCTCCGCAAAACGCATTTTTGAAGTCTTTGCAAATATTTTAATATTTGCAAATATTAAAAAAAATTAAATGTATTCTCAGGGAGGGAGGGGGGGGATGATAAAATTAACACAACTTCTTCGCTGCAGAGTTTAAAAATAACTCTGCTATTAATGCCGGGGCCCTTTATTTAATCACTGGCTAATTTACTCCTGACAGAAAGTAAATTCCACTATTTTCTGTGAGGCTTTATGAAATTGCCATCATTTTTAATTAATTCTTAATTAAAATATATTACACCACAGCTTCTACCCATCTCTCTTGATATTCTAACGTAATCAATTCAAGACCATTTACATATCATTAATTAAAAGCCTTCCTCTCTCATCCTTAAAATCATAATGAGGCTCTATTTCTCATTAGAAGCCTTTAAGGGATAAAACAACAATAGACAAGTATGGATGGAAATTAAAAAAAAAAAAAAACTTCTTGCACATATTCCTTTTTAAATTTTTTTTTACTTCAAAGCTCTTGAAACGGACATGGTCATCGCGGTAAGATTCGGCTGTCTCACCTCTGCTTACCAAATTTTGGATATGAAGCACAAACGTTGACACACACACACACACACACATCCCGAGCCCAAAATTTTCTGTTGCTAAAGGAGACAATGAACTTTGATTCATTTTACGAACTTCTTTGCCACCGTTGTTAAGTGGATCGTGGTATCAATCCAGTTAATAGCACGGTGGCTCAAGGAATCTGTCTTCCATGTGTACTTTTGCTTCTCAAAAAGGGATCCGCGGGTCCCTGGGACACTACAACAGTCAGGAGTACATGCCAGTTGCCAAGCAAATTCGGATCACGTCACCATGGGGATGTGGCAATGGTCGTAAGGGTGAAAAAAAATCGGTCACAAGTCCCTTTTTTCAGTGACAAAGACTACCTGTGCAGAACGCCAGCCTTCAAGACGGTTAAAATTAACCAAATAAAATATCTCTTCTTACGCACAGGGCCATTATCTTAAGATTAACATTAGATTCTTTACGAACTGCAAACTTTCTTATTGAAATTAGGAAATCGGCCGCAGTGGATTACTCACTCTGCTTTTTTGAAAAGGAGGGTCCCTTGAATGAATAAATCGCTTTCGCACCCACAGACTAAGTCATAAGCGATATTGTGGCTTGGCACAACTACGTGAAGAATATTAGCTTCCATAAATTTATTTTCCAGCTCGGTTAAAAAAAAAAAGGGCAGGACACGTGCTGAATTCATAGCAAAAGCTGTAGAGTTGCACTTGAATGATGGAAGGTGCACATGGGAGGGATTTTTACCCCCCATCCCATAATATTTAAAGTTACCAGGCTCATCTTCTGAAACTGTTTGGTACCAAATGCTGTAGTTTCCTCCACAAATTTAAATCCGCTGTCTTCTCCTGTTGGTTTCAGTCAAAACAAGTCTCATTTTATTTGCTGCCTGATAAGATTGGAAATTCACTCTGATTTTGCATGAAATATTCATTTTCTGTTAATTAAGTCCTGTGTGTGTGTGTGTGTGTGTGTGTGTGTATGTGTGTGTGTGTGTATAAAATTTCTAAAGATGACTTCTCCTTAAGGAGACCTTGATCCATGAAAACTGAAATGTTGTTAAAGCGTGTACTTGGTATCTCTTAACTTGGTTTTCTTGGAGACATTTCATTACCAAACTAGGCATCATCATCAGCGCTAGTAGAGAGGGGAGTGTGTAGAGGGGAGAAGGAAAAGGAGAGAGGAGGAAGAGGAGGAAGCAGAGAATCACTGTGGGATCTTTGGTATTCTCTGAGCTTGGTTGCTTTTTCTTGCAGATGTTTCACCACCCAACTAGGTAACACCATCAGTTTTAGAAAGGAGTGGGATTTGCTTTCATTTTTATAGACCAATGGCTTGCCCTGTCCGTGTTGGCAGGAGGGTTCTGGATGATAAATCAAGAAGAATGACAAAATTCTTCCTTTTTTTTAACAGCGGAACATTTTAAAACACACTGCTTCTGCTACTCAGGAATCAATCAGTCCACTTTAATACCTTCCTCCTGGAAATCGTGTAGTTTGCTGACACCCAAAGCTCAATGCAATCTTTGGGGGTAAAAGAATAAAAAATAAAAAGCAGCTCGGAAGCCATCAACTCCAAGGTGGAATAGTTGAATTTGACCCAAGAAGAGATGAGTTGTCAACTGCACTTGGGAGACTTCCCAGCTCAGAATTAAATCCCGAGGACTTTTAAAGTGTGCTTGAAAGAAAAACCGATCACCTGAATGTCAAATTTACATACCTTGTTGATTTCTAGTACCTGCCAACCCCTCAATGAAATATACCACATTTATTCTTGTAGGGAAGGGCTGAAACAGACAAGATAGTCCTAATAATTAAATTCAGGAGTCAGGCTATGTTTTATGCATCCGTAAATGCGGGGGTGATATATGAGGCTGTTGTAAAGAATTACCATTTATTGGTAATGTAAGGTAAAAATTAACCATCAATTCAGTCCACCTCCTCTTCGGCCCCATCCAGCATTGGATTTTTTAAGTCTGTGAATGCCTGTCAGGATTTGTCAAAACCCACACCACCTCTCTTTTCCCAACGTTTGGGCAATGGGTTATGAAATTAATACAAGGGCAGAAATGATCCATTCTTATTTTATGCTTGTCTTCGACGAGAGAAAGAGAAAGAAGCGGTGAGCAGGAATCGCTTAAGGAAGTCGAAAGTTGGGGGGGAAATGCAAACCCTGGACTTCAGAACGTGCTTCGTTTCTCTTCCTGCAGCTTTTAAATATATGGGAGTGATAAATACGATTATGCAGAATTCTACTTTTTTTTTACAAGGAGGAGGAAAAGGAGGAGGAGGAAGAGAAGGAGAAGAAGAGGAAAAAGAGAGGAGGAGGAGGAGGGGAGGAGGAGGAGAAGAAGGAGGAAGAGGAAAAGGAAAAGGAGAAAGAAAAAGAGAGACTGGGGAAGAAAAGGAGGAGAAGGAAAAAGAGAGATGGAGGAAGAGAAAGAGGAGGAGAAGGAAAAGGAAGGAGGAGGAGGAGGAGGAGGAGGAAAAGGAGGAGAAGGAAAAAGAGAGATGGAGAAAGAGAAGGAGGAGGAGGAGGAGAAGGAAAAAGAGGAGGAGGCAAAGGAGGAGGAAAAAGAGAGATGGAGGAAGAGAAGGAGGAGGAGAAGGAAAAAGAGGAGGAGGAGGAGGAAAAGGAGGAGAAGGAAAAAGAGAGACTGAGGAGGAAAAGGAGGAGGGGGAGAAAGTAAAGGAGGAGGAGGAGGAGGAAAGACAAGAAGGCAAGGCTCACGTTGCAAATCCCAGCCACGCCACAAGCTTTAAATAAAATAGAAAAAAAAAAGAAAGGAACGGAAAGAGCAAGAGAAAATAGAAGGGCTTGGGGTGTGTGGCTTGGAAATATTATGCAGATATATTGTCACCGGCATTAATGTTATATCTCACAAATCACGCGAATCAGATTTATATCGCCGGCGCCTGCCGATCGCAGGTGCTATGCCACAGCTTGTCAAGTGGGGCTGTCTCGACTCTCACACGTCAGATAAAATCAGAACACTTGGTGTTTTGGTCTGTTGACAGCAATTTATTTTGAAGCGTTGTCACAATATGGGATTCTTTACCACACCGCGCAGGGGTGCCAACAAAAGACTCCTGTATTTTCGACGTTGCCAGATGCTACAGGTTGGAGAGGGAAGGAGGTACGCATGTCGGCTGGGGAGGGGGAGGGCGTGGAAAGAGAGGCAGGGGAGAGTTTGATCCGTGCGGTGTTTCGGAATACGGAACAAGAGAGCTGGAAGGGAACCTCAGAGGTCTTCTAGTCCTATCCCTGCTCAAGCAGGAAAGAGAGCCTATACCACCCCAGGCGGATGGCTGTCCAACCTTCTCTTCAAAACTTCCAGGGATGGAGCACCCATAACTTCTGGGAGGCGAGATTAATGGTTCTCATTGTGGGAAATTTTTCCTAGGTTGAATCTCTTTTTAATGATCTTCCATCTGTTATTTCTTGTTCTGCCCTCAGGTGCTTTGGAGAATAGCTTGAGATGACAGGCTAGGATGTAACTACGTAATAACTACACTAGAATGTAGAATAGAATAGAATGGAATGGAATAAAATAGAATAAGGAAGAGAGAAGAGAAGAGAAGAGAAGAGAAGAGAAGAGAAGAGAAGAGAAGAGATGAGAAGAGAAGAGAAGAGAAAAGAAAAGAAGAGATATTGGATGAAGAATAGAATGGAATGGAATAAAATAGAATAAGGAAGAGAAGAGAAGAGAAGAGAAAAGAAAAGAAAAGAAAAGAAGAGATATTGGATGAAGAATAGAATGGAATGGAATAAAATAGAATAAGGAAGAGAGAAGAGAAGAGAAGAGAAGAGAAGAGAAGAGAAGAGAAGAGAAGAGAAGAGATATTGGATGAAGAATAGAATAGAATGGAATGGAAAAGATATTGGATGAAGAATAGAATAGAATAGAATAGAATAGAATAGAATAGAATAGATATTGGATGAAGAATAGAACAGAACAGGAGAGGAATAGAACAGAATAGATTAGAAAGAAAATAGAATAGAACAGAATAGAACAGAACAGAAAGAAAACACAATAGAATATTGGAAAATTGGAAAATAAAATAGAATAAAGAATAGAATGGAATGGAATGGAATGGAATATTGGAGAACAGAATAGAATATCAGAACAGAACAGAACACAACAGAATAATAGGGTTGGAAGGGACCTTAAAGGTCTTCTAGTTGAACCCCCTATTCAGGCAGGAGACCCTATCACATTCTGGACAAATGGCTCTTCAAAACCTCCAGGGATGGACCACCCAACAACCGCTGGAGACAAGCTGTTCCGCTCAATAATTGTTCCGCCGGGAAATTCCTCCTCCATTCTAGATCGGACCTCTCTTGGATCGCCTTCCACCCAACTGCTTCTTCGTCCTGCCCTCAAGGTGCTTTGGCGAACAGGTGGACCCCCCTAGGTTGGTTTCTGTTCAGGACCAACTCAGCGGACTCTCTGTGCGGAAATTTTTCGCTTCACCCCCCCCCCGCTGCTTTTTTCCCTTCTTCCTGTGGGATTAACCCAGTTCTCTCATCCATAGCTCCAGCCTTTCTCAGCACGGGCAAGAACTGCCCAGCCAGAACAAGCTGCAATAAATAGCCTTGTGTGCCAGAAAATGATCTCTTCCTCTGTTTATCCAACATGCAAATTAAGAAGCACCGAATTACAGGCTTCAAAATATCCTCGAGAGCTGCCTGCGCTCGCCAGAGAAGGGCCGAGAGAGAAGACAACCAAATAGGCCACAAACCCCAATCCAATTGGACATTTGTCTTCTCCAGCTGTGCAGGCCCGCATTTCCCAACCAGCGGAAGCTTTGAAAAAGTTTTCACTAATTCCACTAACTACTGATTTCTCGTCTTATAGAAGACAAGGCCTTCCTTCCTGGAGTTCTTGAGAACTTTTTCGAAGCTTCCGCTGGCTGGGAAATGTTCTTCGACCTTGTTCTTCTACCTCCAGCCCTATCTTCTCCCTGGTCCTTCTGTGACGTCAGTGCAACCTAAGCCAATCATCATTCAGCTGCCATACAGTATAAATAGTCCTCAAACTTACAACCACCATTGTCTGAAATGGTTCAGCGGAACTTATATAAAGAGGAGGAGGAAGAGGAGGAGGAGGAGAAGAACAGGAAGAGGAAGAAGAGGTGGAGGAGGAGGAGGAGGAGGAGGAGGAAGAGGAAGAGGAAGAAGAAGAAGAAGAAGAAGAAGAAGAAGAAGAAGAAGAAGAAGAAGAAGAAGAAGAAGAAGAAGAAGAAGAAATAATAATGACCTATTTTCTAAGTAATTCAGAGAGATGAGGAATTCAGAGGGAATTTAAAAAAAAAAAACCACCGAACAGAGAGCCAAACCGTTGGCCTCTTTGTAATCTCTATTAATATCCAGCCCAGACTCCGGAACGTACACTGAAATTTGTGGGCTGAGCCCTTTCCTCTCCATTAACTTTAATCTGAGGGTTAAATTTTAGAAAACGGTCCCTAGGTTTTCCCAAGGTGCCAGGCTTTAAACACAAGACAACTGTGATCTAATCTCCCCATTTCTGTGGCCTTCACCAAAAGGGCGAAGAGGTTTTTCTGTAATAGGATATGTGTTGGGGTTTTTTTTTAGCTAACGGGTGAGAACTGGCCCCTGGCTTCAGAAAAGAAGCCAGATGCTTTCAAATTCCTTTTAGGAAAACACACACACACACACACACACACACACACACACACAAGAGGAAGTAAAAAACACAAGTGACCAGAGTGACTGGAAAATGAAGCCGTGAACAAGGATTCCATCACCAAGAGTTTTGACAAGCAATCGACAACGAGGGAGTGATGAGAAGGGGAAGGTTTCAGCACCTTGGACAGTAAATGGCAATTAACAGGATATTTTATCTGGAATACCGATAAAGGACATCCTCAACTCAGAATCATTCGTTTAGTGACCGAAGTTGGAACGGCACTGCAAAAAAAAAACCTGACCCAGGACCGTTTTCCACGCTTACGACCATTGCAGCATCGCCAGGGTCACACGATCAAAATTTGGACACCCACCCCTCGCCAAATGAACAGATTTTGGGGAGCACGTTTTTCTGTGGGGGCCCCAGGTAGCTCCCTAAGCTCTGTCGTTTTCTTACAGGCATTTCATGACCCAACTAGGTAACATCGTCAGTGTTAGAAGGGAGTGGGGTTTTCAGAAGGGAGGAGGAGGAAGACTGGAGGGTCCTTGGCGCTCTCAGAGCTTGATTATTTTCTTACAGACATTTCATGACCCAACTAGGTAACATCATCCAAGACCCTGCAGTTCAACCCCGAACTACTAATATTCTCTTCTACCGAATTCTGTCTTTTTTTTTCCTCCCTCCCTTTCCTCTATTTCCCCTCATCCGTGTTGGCTTCTGAAGCAGAGCTAGCTGCAGGCAGGATTGAAGGAAAGGCACCTCGCATCTCCATTTCAGTCTTCAAACCCTCAGCACAGGTTTATAGTCCTAGATTGGGGGGGGGTTTCTTGACAACAAGCTGTCTGTGTAATTACTAGCCTGTCGGAGTGTTCCTAGTGAACTCTGTCCCTTTAACTTTCCCTGGCTAACCACTGTTTGTTATGAGTCTCGCTCCTAATCATAGATTAACACACTCACTTAATATACGGTAATATGTTTGCCTTTAAACGGCGCTGCACTCTGCACCCTGGAATGAAAGGAAGGGCCACGGATGCAGCAGGCAGTCACGCTGGAAACAGGCTATTATGCACAGGAGGCCACGGAAAGGGACACCGAGAGCTATTTAGAAACTCGCAGGAATAAAATGACTTCCATTTCGAGGGACAAGCCACCCTGGAAGGTCTTATTCCAACTTCTCTTGAGCTACTGATAGGGAGACCCCGAGTGCACTTAAAGAGAAAGAAAGAAAGAAAAACAAGGCCACTGCTGGAAAACTGAGTAGGCTCAGCTGTCACAAAACTTACAGCTCCACAGGTAACCCTGGACTTACAACAATTCGGTTAGTGACTGTTGGAAGTTATAACGGCAGTGAAAAAAACAGACTTATGGTTGGGTTTTGTTTGTTTTTTTACACTTTTGACCGCTGTAGTATCCCCATGATCAAAATTCAGAGACTTGGCAACAGATGATGACATTAATGATGACAGTCCTGGGATCTCCCTTTTGCGACCTTCTTGACAAGCCAAATCAATGGGGAAGCCAGATTCACTTCACAACCATGTTACTAATTTAACAACGGCAGGCGTCCCCTCAACATCTGTGGCAGGACATATGATGCCTCCCAAATTCAAGCGTGTGTCCGAAACAGGAAGCCAGTTGCAAAGGTCGGACTGAACGTCTGCAATTTGAGCCAGTCACTTGGATTTATGTTGGTGCGTCTCGGTAGAAAAACAGGCTGAGCCGGAAGGCGGAGTGAAATGTGCCATAAGTTTGGAATCGTTGCGCTGCCACAAGAGACCCAAGTCCAGCCCTCCGTGAATTCCACTAAGCCTTATCTAGCACCGCTTGGATCGTTAGTTGACTAGATCCTTGGGTATAGATAATAAATCCCTTTGCGCATTGAACTCAACAAATGCTCCTGGTTATTTGTGCCTGACAGTTGATGAATCAATTCAGAAAACCCAAACCAACCCACCAGATTCATCCCTTTGGTTCCGTTGATGAAGTGGATCAAACCGATTTTCCCAAGCTTTGTTTGAAGGCCATGGGAGGAAGGAGGGGAGGAAGCTTTGCTTTCATTTGTCTATGGAAATCCAGATCACGGTTGTCCCAAAAGTGCTTTTCCAAAAGGCAGCTGGACTTTCTTCGGGTTTTTTTCCCCCCTTGAAAACATTTTGCTTCTCATCCAAGAAGCTTCTTCAGTTTGCCTGCATTTATTCCACTCCCTTGCATGACTCAGAATGAGGTATCTGCCCATAATTAAAGCACCAATCCATAGCGACAGTTTTGACAGTCATGGAGATAAGCTAGGAATATCCCAGAATGCTTTGCCTTCTCCCTTCTTCCCCACCCATCTTAACAATGAGGTTGTATTTCCCAGCATTGGGAAATCAATCTCAGATTAGGTAATGAAATATGCACCATCTTCCCTCTGGGTTTTTTTTTCCGCCTCCCTTTTGACAAATCACACAGAATCCTAAATCTTCATAAATCACGATTAAAGACAAGTGTATCATCACATATATCTTGCCATGTCGGGCCCAGAGACTAATGAGAAAAGGCCTCAACTATCTCGTCTGATTAATTAATTCAAAATGTCTGCTGTTATTCAAATGTGAGCTGGTATTATTTGAATAACACTTGACAGCAGTGCCTGAAGATATCATTTCTGATTTGCGGAGCGGCGGCTGCCTAACTGATGATGGTTTATGAAAATGTTCCATCCGACGGCGTCTCTTGTTGGCACAACACAATTTTTTCTCTCACTCTCTCTCTTCCTGAGTGAGGGGAAAACACCCCCCCTACTTTCTCACCCATTTCTCCACTTGAAAGAATCTGAAGTTCTTTCAGATTCCAAGAATTGTCCGCATTGGGGAGATTTATTTCATTCAACTTGTGGGTTTGATTTTCCCTATTTCTATCCTGGTTTCTTAGGATGAGCACATAGCAGTCTTCCAATATTTGAGGGGCTGCCACAGGGAGGAAAGGGTCAAACTCCTTTCTAAAGCTCCTGTTGGCCAGACAAGGAATAATGGATGGAAACGGAACAAGGAGAGATTTAACCTGGAAACAAGGAGAAACTTTCTGATGGTGAGAACAATCAACCCATGGAACAACTTGCCCTCGGAAGTTGTGGGAGCGCCACCAGTTGAGACTTTCAAGAAGAGATTGGACTGCCATTTGTCAGAAATGGTGTAGGGTCTCCCGCTTGGGTGGGGGGTTAGACTAGATCACCTACAAGGTCCCTTCCAATTCTGATTATCTGTATCGATCTGTATCTACCCTCAAATCATACCTTGCTCAGGTCTCGGTTTATTGAATAAACCAGTGTTTCTCAACCTTTCGACGTTTAAGATGCAGGGGGACTCCAACGCCCAGAACTGAATTCTGGAAGTCTTAAAAGTTGCCAAAGTTGAAAAACGCTGGAATAAACCATGATTGTGTTGGATTCTTAACAACTTAAAATCAATGTCAACTGGGTTATGAAGCACAACGCCTAGGTTTACCTTAGACCAGAGGTCAGCAACCCTAAACGCTCAAAGAGCCACAAAGGTCCTAACCACAAACCCCTCATACAATTCTGGAGCCAACCGGAAGTCTGGTTCCTCTACCATAGAGTCTCCTTCTAGCACGGCATCCTTTTTCCTTTACCTGTCCTAACCAAAAGCCCCATCAACTGTGGAGCCGGCCCAGCAACAGGGAGCCACAACAGAAAGAGCCACATGCGGCTCTAGAGACACAGGTTGCTGACTCCTGCCCTAGAGAGTTATTTATTCATTGCTTTCAAGAGTCTTTGTTGACGTCTGGTTGGGCAAATCCTTGTAAACACGGGTTTTCGGCAACGACATCATAAATCGTGGTTAAGTGACCACAGCTATAAACCTGGACTGGTCACGTGGCCACAGGTGCTGGTGGTCAGTGGCTGTCAGAACCTCAGGCACTGGTTCATCAGTACCTTTTGAACGGAGTCAGGTGTAACTTCCAACGACTGCAGAGTTGGAAGGGACCATGCTAAATGACCAGAGGATTATCTATACATAACCAAAATCCATATGACCAGCTAATGGCTTTTATTTCTTAAGGGCGCTCTCCCTTGCTACGCATACCAAGCTTCTGTCCAGTTGTAATTCTCTTCCAGCTACAGAGCTACAAGGGGAAATAAATATCTCTTTAAAAAAAAAAAAGAAGGGAAAAAAAGGGGAAGAGAGAAAACGATGTGAAAGAGATACAGTCTAAAACGAATATAAATCTATCCTTTCGCCAAAAGTAAACCCTTATTTGAGAGTAGAAAGTGAACAGGAGATTGTATCTCGGCAAAACAGCCTCTTTGTCGAAGTCTGCTGTTTAAAATTCTACCACAATGCCCAGAGAAAAACGTATCCCAGACAAAAGAAAATGTGAATTTTAGGAAAGGAAGTGTGTACTTTGAGGCCAAACCACACAATCACCCATAAAATAGGATTTCCCGCATGCTATCGCAGAACGAACTCTCTCCAAAAAATGACTCTTTTCTTTTGGAAAAAAAGCTAACAATCCTGAATGATATATCCAGCGAGGACGTGTCATAAAGTTGATCCTGCAGCTTAATCTTCTTGAAGGTTATAGGGACATTATCATGAAATGGTGGGATTCGGTGCAAAGAACAGAACAGAGCAACAAGGTCCTTGGAGGCCTTGTAGTCCAACGCTCAGCAGAAAACCCTGTTCCCTTTCAGACAATACTTCCAGTCTTGGAGCACCTAACAACCCTAACCCTACTCCACAACTTCTGGAGCAAAGCTGTTCCACTCATTAATGGTTCCAGTTACCAGGAAATTACTCCCTTCCAAACAGGAATTATGAGGCCGGGGATCTCACGGTTGGACACATATTGCCTACCATGAAAGAATATTCATGGTTGACCCATAACTCCAACACCCCAATGTTATCATCTTTCTCCCTTCATTAATATTCAGAGAGTCAGTAATACTGTGTTCATACCTCCTTGTCAATTAAAATTGACTTTGCAGATTAATTATCTTGGGCTCTTCCAAAAATCCTTTCTCCTACCCCATGCCTTTCCTTCCTTTAGTCATTGTTGCGTCGGCAAATTGGCCATCGACAGTCACATAGACGTAAATAACCTCTACCTACTGTGCAAAGAAGCCCCCCAAAAAGGGAACAGAAAGACCAAAAAACACCTCCTCGCTAGCAATCAACACCCAGATGAACAAAGATGAACACTAAAATTAACACCAGACCAACAATCAAATAGGAAACAATACTCCAATCAAGGAACTGCCAAGCAAGTTAACAGTAAACGGTGCAACCAAAGAACTTCCAAGACCATTCACACCAACACTGACAGGGAAATATAAGCTGAGAGCAAACCCCACTCCCTACTAACACTGATGATGTTACCTAGTTGGGTGATGAAACATCTGCAAGAAAACCACCAAGCTCAGAGAGCAAGAAGGACCCCTCATTTCAACCCTGAACTACAAACATGCTCCATTATCAGAACAACAGAATCATCGCATGTTCGCGGTCCAATGTTTACTCCATTCTATAACGGGGAGAGGGGGGATTAAAGTTTTTAGCCACGTAAGACTGATAGAATTTACCCTTCTCCCTCCTTCCCCAATGACAGAAAACCACACGGCCAATTATTAGGAACAATGGCACCAGAAGGGTCAAACGAAGAAGAATTTGGGGCGACTGGTTGCATGGAATTGTTTTGGCCACACCCACAAGTGGGAGGGACCAAGTGGGAACCAATGGGCCCAAAGTAAAACATTGCATTCATTCATTCATTCATTCATTCATTGAAATTCACTTGTGTTTTTCTGGAAGTCCAAGAAACCCAGCCTCGTAGAGATCTGCAAATAATCTTTCTGATCCCCTGGACTCCCATTTCCAGATCAAGCCTACAAAGATTTGGACCCAGTTAAGAGGCCTGGCAGACCCACACACGTTCTGCATTCTGATCAAACGGATGCCAGATGTAGGAGAAGAGGAGGTGAGGGTGGAGTGAAGCGCGTCATCAGCTTGGAGTCATTACATTCCCACAAACGGTGACGTGCAACCTCACCTGAATTCTGATGTCAATTTAGGATTGAATTTTTATTCTTGGGCATGGACTTGAACAAATTATCTATGCTGCAACCTTACAAATAGTTCTGATTCTTTGTGCCTGACGCTAACATCTACGCAAAATTCATGGGATTTTTCTGAGTCAAAAGACTGGATCCATATGGATTTTTTTTTTAAATTGATCCCAGGATTGCCTAACCTCTTGGTGCGCACCCAGCCACCACCATGAATGAATAAGTTAAGGGTTCAGCCTGGCCTTGTAAGAATCTCTGGTTCAATCTACCTAGGGCTGTTTAAAAAGCATTGAAATGCACGTCGCATTGGGCCCTATTGTGTTAGTTTTCTTTGAAGGAAAGAAAGCTAAATAATACATCGCTCACCGGAAAGGCATTCCAAGAAGATTCAGTGGAAGTCTTTTGAACCCACTGCTTAGCATCGCAAAACACATTTCCGTCAGAGTCTCGCTTCCCCCGCCCAATAAAATAAGTTAAGGATCGGAAGTCTAGGTTGACGTAGGCTTCAATCAAAGAAAGTTTGATCATGACACTGTAGTTGGCCAACGTGCAGTTATTGCCCATTAGGACAAAGTTGCCATTTCAAACTCAGAAGAAGATCGAGGTCCGAGCTTGGTTGTTTTTATGTAGACGTCTCATGACCCAACTTGGTAACATCATCAGTGCTGGCCCTGTTACCTAGTTTGAGTAATGAACCAGCTGCAAGAAAGCAACCCAGTTCAGAGCTATTCTATATAAACAGGATGCAATTCACACTCACTGGCACTGATGATGTTATCTAGTTGGCTCATGAAACGTCTGCCAGAAAACCAACCCAGCTCAGAGCGACTGTACGGAGCAAATCACACCCACTAGCACTGGTGACATTACCTAGCCAGGTAATGAAACGTCTGCAAGAAAACCACCAGGCTCAGAGGGCACCAAACACCCCACATTTCAACCCCGAGCAATAAATATTCTTTTCCTTTATCCGAAGATCCTGGACAAAAGCCGCCTCAATGGGCTTGCTAACATCTGAAAGGAAATTTCCCAGGCAAGGGGGTGCTTAGAGCAACAGATCTATGGCCCCCCTAAAAAAATTTTTTCCCATCCTCTCCCAAAACAACCTCGAGAAGAACGGATTTGCATACAACAGCCGACAACAAGGCCAACATCCACATTCGGGAAGGAAAACGCAGGACTTGTTTTCAGCTCTATTTTAGTCTAATTTCGAAAGAAAAAAGAAAGAAACTTGGGTTCGAATCAGCTTTGCAAGGCCTCCCGAAGGCCTTAAGCTCTTCTAACCAGGGTGGGGTGGAAGAGCCCCACTTAATGTTCGCTTATCACAATATTCATGAAATTAAACACCAGAAACACGGGGCGCTCATGTACTTTGGATAACCTCTGCTTTCGGAGGGGGAGGCGGGGAGACGGAAATCCGCCGGGTTTGCTTTTCAACCACCCCCCATTCAAAGAGGAGTTTAAGGCAGGAATCGCTTCTCACAGGGGGACATCATTAATCACCACGTTCTGCGGAGTGAGTGCGTATTAATTTCTGTCATTTCGAACAACCGGCCGGTGTCGCGGCGATGGCATCCGTTCCTCATTCACCGTGGCTTCCCCGACGCTGACCAGAAACAAGGCGATGGGTGCCCGGATCTCCATGTTAGAAGCCCCCACCACCACCACCCACCCCGGGTCTCCAGGGTGTGTGTGTGTGTGTGTGCTGACACCAATTAAGCGGCTCCAAGAACACAGAACAAGCAAGCAAAAAAGGGGAAAAAAATACATTTGATGTAATGAGAAGCGCACAACATTTATATCCCTGGCATGATGCCACTTTCTGAAGCCTTGGCATTCACCCCAGAATGGCTGCCGACCACCTTTGAAAGACCACAACACATGACAACCTAGCTAATTTCTGGAGAGGAGGAGGTCTTCTGCAGACATGGGCACCGGAAGGGGAGGATGGGATGATGGCCCAAAGATTTTCCCATGAAATGGACTCAAAAACTGTGTTCATTCCTGGACAGCCCGCTAACTTGTAAGAAATGTTCCGACTGAAGAGAATATTTGAGAGCTCAAGGTTGAAGCGGCGCTGAGTCCTTGGTAGTTTTCTTGGAGATGTTTCATGACCCAACTAAGTTACGGCATCAGTGCTAGAAGGGAGCGGGGTTTGTGGAGTGGAGGAGGAGCAGGACTGTGGGGGTCCCAGGTCCTCTCTGAGCCTGGTGGTTTTCTTGCAGATGTTTCATTACCGAACGGTGTAGCATCATCAGCACCAAGGACTCCATAGTTCAGTCTTGAGCTACATACATTCTTTTCTAATGTCATCAACACAAGAAGGGAGTAGAGGAGGAGGTAAAGGAGGAGGAGGAAGAGGAGGAAGAGGAGGAGGAGGTAGAGGAGGAAGAAGAAGAGGACTGTGGGCTCCTTGGTGCTCTCTGAGCTTGTTTTCTTGCAGACGTTTCATTACCCAACTAGGTAACATCATCACTGCAGCACCAGTAAGGAAAAAAAAAAAAGCAAGCTTCATTTTTGAGCTGCTCCTACTCTCCTTCTAGTGGGGTCCTACCTGCCTTTTAACAGACACACAGTTTTATGTATTAATTGCGCAAAACTGACAAGCTGCAAACCGTCCTAAGGAGCTGGATCCTTAAGCCATTTTGCAACGTCCTTTTTCAGGAAGTCACACAAGCCAAGCCCTGATGAAGTCCAGGGCAGCCATTCCGAATCCTCCCCCAAAGTACGCAGTCTCTGAAGTTTAATATTGTTTGCCCGTTACTAAACAGCAAGCAAAAAAATAATAATTCGTCAAAAACTCTTCCGCAAAGCTGGGGTGTTTTTTTCCTCTGCCTCCCTTTTTACGATTCTTTTTCCCTTTCCTTTCCTTTCTTTCTTTTTTTTCCCCGCTTCTCTTCCCCAAGACCGCTTTAGAGGTCTAATCACTCTCCTTGTTTCAGACGTTTACATCTGCTTTTAAGTTTTTATGGTTGCCTTTTGGCAGGCAGCAAAGTGGACCTGTCGATGCGGCTGCAAAATCACGCGAGGTTTGTTATGAATTAAATATTAGAAGCCTTAACGCAACGGCCAATAAGAATTATTTGCCTTATTAAAGCAGCAGAAGACGCTGATTAAATTTTCATTGCATTGCAGTCTTTTCCCCATTTCTGCTTTCCATTCATCATTCTAATGTATGAAAGGCGAGCGGAATAATGGCGGGGTGACTTAATTTCTGGAATGCAAATATGGCCCGGGAAATGCCATAAATACCATCCCCCAAAAAACATTAAACAGTCAGTTCTAATTAAGTGAATACTAACTAAGTAAATATTCTCTTAAAGGGGGGAAAAATATAACTCAAAGTGTCAAGAATTGCAGCCCAAAAAGCAATGAGCAAAACACGCTCCAACCAACCAATAAATAAATAAATAGATTGCCTGTTTCCCCATCTCAACGTCAAGGAAACCAGAGAAGGGTTTGGGGCGAAGCTCTGGGTTTTTTGGGGGGGAAACCCTAACCCTGACAAGAGAGGTATTTGGGAGCCTGGCAAATTTCCACACCCTTGTAGGGTTGGCCAACAATTATTCCTTGCAAGTGTTTAAGACTCCTTCAGCCGTGATTGTGGCCTCTTGAAAAAACAAAGGCCGAATCATCGCAAACACATTTTGTCCACTTGGATGGATTTGGTCCATCTATTTTGTCAATTTGGATGTGTCTGTGTGTGTGGGGGGGGTGTCCTTGGTGCTTCTCTGAGCTTGGTTTTCGTCTCTTGCAGAAAACAAGAAACAAAACAGTTTCTTGCAGGGGGGAAAAAAGGCAGCTTGGATCATTTCATGCACCAAACTATTTTGGGTTGTGAACCATCCGTAAGAAAACAACTAAGCTGGGATCTCTCTTTTCAACCCCGAGCTACAACTAGTCTCCTTTATTGGCCATCTAGATGTGCTCTGCCACTCTCTGGCTATTTTATTTTATTTTAAAGGGGGGGGGGGGGATATTTAAGACACACAAGGAATTCCTCCTGCTAGCAGTTGCGTGAAGTCTTGAGGTTGTGATCCTTGAAACAGCAGTCTTTCCCTGTCAGCTCCACCTCCGGTTAAGTTATCCTTAAACAGGGGCGTTGCTTTGGATTTCGGAACGATGCAACGAAAGCCTCTGGAAAGCAATTACTTCTTGGAAAATATGAATCTTCCCAAATTCATAGGTTTCTCAGGGAAGCCCCCCCCTCTCTCCCCATCGACCCACCCAACCACGTCCTCTCCGGAAAATTGCTCGGCCACTCATGTTTTTACACTCCTCCGAAACAAAATCCAGTTATTTTTTACTCCCCAAGGGGGGGATGGACTCAAGAAATCTGCAGCTAATGACACGGGGGGAGGGATCTATAAAGACCCTCCCTGTCTCCTCACACACACACACACACACCCCGGTGATTACCTAGAAAATCCCATCGTTCTGCATGCCCAACGGTTAAACAATAGCAGTTTTTTACTTATTAGCAGGCTAAGGAGGAGGAATCCAGGCTTGCTTTGCACCCTGATTAATAAGGAGTTTCTTATTCTCTTAAGCCAGATAAAAGACCCAGAGGGGAGGTTGCTGCTTCTCGTGTTAGAGACGTGGATATTAGAGAGAGAGAGAGAGGAGGAGGAGGAGGAATTACATTGGCGTTTTGGGGTGAAAAGGGTTGGCCCGAAGAACAACGAATAGAAAGAGAAGGGCAGGAGGAGGCAGAGAATCCACCCCTATAGTGACACCTTGAAGACTTCCTTTTTCAAACTCCTCTGTCGTCGCCTTCCTGCAGGCATCCCGCCAGGCTGGGGCAGCTGAGACATCCAGAGAGGGTGGTCGGGCGTAGTTTTGGGGGAGGAAAAAAAGGGGGGGGAATGTCTGCCTCTGCCTACCAGCATCCATTGGTGTTTATCTGGCTAGCGTCCTGTCAGTGTGTGAGAGAGTTGAGGGCTGTTTGGAAAGTGAAAGAGTATTTGCTGTGTGAGCAAGGAGGAGACAGCAAGGAGCCTGGGCGTGGCTTAGCTCAACTGTCCTGGACTAAAGCTGCTGGGTGCTGTGAAACTGAAACTCCTCTCTCCTCTGCTTGTGTTTTGCATTTGGAGCAGATTTCCTTTCAGATAGGGAGGGGGAGTAGAACTCCTTAGCATCAGAGTGTAATAATAATAATAATAATAATAATAATAATAATAATAATATAGGAAATACTCTTAATGCTCTGATGGTCATTTTGAAAAATAATCCTGTCTTAGTGAGCGCCTAGAAGCCAAGAGAACCTACGTGCCAAAATTTCAGGTTTGTAGGCTTTATGGTTCTGAAGATTTTGTGATGATGCGTGGGTGTATTTTGCACCCACACCCACACACACACACTAGATTAGAGCCTTGTCCGGAGAGGACAAGAAAAGAGAAACAGGAGGGGAAGAAGTGAAGAATTCTTCAGCAGCAACTATTTATTAGCTGCCTCTCCAACAGCTCAAGCACAGCTGCATAATTTATTGAGGCTGAGATATTTATGTGGCCTTTCATTACAGGTAAATATCCAGCAACATTTGTATACTACACATCCTAAGAGCATGGGGGTGGAGTGCTAATTTTGTATGTTATAAAAATAAAAAAATAAAAATAAATAATAAAGATAACATTTTTTAAAAAATGCCAGTGGGTAGATGGTTTTATCCCATGACAAAATTAATGATGACAACCCATCACAAATGGCACTTCCCTGGGTAAGCACGTTATAAAGAGGACGAGAGGGAAAAATTAAATATTAAGACAGTTAAGCACGCAAGGGCATCTACTTTTTAAATCACAAGGAAGGAAGGAAGGAAGGAAGGAAGGAAGATTGATTTTAAGATTTCAGCATTAAGAGCTACTTGGCATTAACCAAGATATGTTAAAGGAAACACCAAATTTCACACAATTTGATGCACATTCTTGGCGCTGGCAAGCATTGTCGATGCCGTAAAATATCTGATCGACTTCCGTGAAGCTGCAAGAGGCCACTGTTTTTTTCAAGCGGGTGAAGGACCCAGAAGGAAACTTGCTGCCCAGTCTTACCCTCTTCTCTTCCTCGCCCAACCTCAGAAGTTCATCTCCTCCTGGATGGACTAGGATCTCTGAGTCACTATCCCCTCCCGAGCAGATTTCCTCCAGGAAATTAAAACACACACACACACAGCCAGCAGGGTCACATGGCAACACCTACAGGAGATGCACCGGTTGGTGGGAACAGGATGTGTGTGTGTGTGTGTGAATAATTCACGAGGCCATTTGCAAGGGAGTCACCGGGAGGAATCCTGGCTTGCCCAAAGCAACCTTGGCTTGCTTCTTGGGCAAAGTTGGGTTGCAATGGTTGGGTTGGCGCCATGAACGAGGTTCCTTGAATTCTTCAATCTGCCTACGACTCCCCAACGATCTCATTCTTCCTTCCTTTGGGGAAAAGGAGAATTGTAGTCTTCCAGAGGCATTGGGAAAAAGAGTCCAAAACTTAGCACCTTCACCCTCCGAGCGAGAAGGAGCGGTTCAATGTCCGGCTGGTGCAAGGTCACGGGCCTTGGAACGGGGGGCTCGGTCGTCTCCTTGTAGCTCCTTCCTCTCGGTCGAGTTTTAGCACGGTAGACGTTCCAACGGCAGGCTGTGGAGCTGCGGCTGAGCCCCTCCAATCTAATCAATCGTCCGCTTTTTGCATTTGAAAGAGCCCCTGGCTGACACCCGCCTGAAGATAACTGTTTTACCACCTCTGTCATGCCTAATTAACAAGTCAGATGTACAATTTGGAAATTTTGCAATTAACCTGCTAAAATATTGCTGGAGGATGCTAATTGTTATGCCAGTTGCCATAAAGGCTCATTTGCATAACTTATGTGTGAAAAACAATTACCCCGCCGCGCGGTTGCAAGAATGAACGAACCAACGGGATGCGGTCCACAAAACCGCTCCCAGCTACGGATGAGAAGGCCACAAAAAAAAGACACTCCAAGCACGGCCCACCCCAAAAGAGAGAGAGAAAGAGAGAGAGAGATTCCCCCTCTTTATTGTATCCTCTTCTGCAGCATCTGTTCTGCAAAGCAATATTCATCAGAATATCCCCAAATCAACAATTAGAAGCATATGTAGACGCGGCGCGATTATGGCTCCTTTCTCTTCCCACTGACAACTCCTCTGTACTCGTCCAGTACAAATCCTGGAAAAAGCGGGGGACCAAAACCTTCGCCTCCTGTCATTCTTCCTGCATTACAAAGCTCGGGGTTCCCCCACCCCAATTCCCGAGTGCCAAAGAGACGGGGGGGTGCCGACCGGCTAATTCTCGCTGCTCAGCTCCCCCAGGCCCTGGCTGGAGGTTAAGAGCAACGAGCACGTTCGTCTCGACAGTTCCCTCCGGGAAAGGGTGGACTCCACAAAGGAGTTAACAGGGGAGGAAAAGGTTTGAGGGGTGGTTGTAGCACTTTTAAGGAGACAAACAGGAGGGCGGTTAAAAGGCCGGACTTGATTGCAGTTATAGAGAAGGAGGAGCAAACTGCCAGGAACGTCCTATCCTGTTTGAATTTCCACCTTTCAGGATTGGACCGAGGACCCGTTGGCTGATTCTGCAGCCTTCATTGGTTTCCAGCTATGGAGACCACAGGTTTTACCTAGAGGGTTTTTTTGCTACAGAGACCCCTTGAGTTCACATCCAAAAGTGATGGTCATTTGACCCACTTCCAGCCCAATTTTCATTGCCTCCCTTTCATACGCATCTTCACAGACCTTTTAGAAGGGGAAGGAGGAGGAGGAGGAGGAGGAGGAGGAGATTATGAAAGAAATCTTAGCAAATCAACTCTACCCTTCTCCAACGTGGAGGAGGAGGAGGAGAAGAGGAGGAGGAAGAGGAAGAGGACGAAGGGGAGGAGGAGGAGGTTATTATGAAAAAAATCCTAGCAAATCAACTCTATCCTTCTTCTCCAACCTGGAGGAGGAGGAGGAGGAGGAGGAGGAGGAGGAGATATTAGACAGGGTTGTAGCCAGAGTGACAGCAGTCTCGGAGTGAGGTATTCAATATCAACAACAACCTGGCTGCAAACTAACTCCAAGGCATCTAATGTTTCTCTGTGCACGTTTCTGGTCCAACTCTCACAGGCCATGGGGACCGTCCCTGGGGGAACACAGAAGTGCCCAAAGCCAACTGGAAGACCTTGAGCCAGTCCCACTTAGCCCTGTGAAGAGCACCACGCCTCTCCAAAGGTCTTGCCAAGAAAACGGCATGGATTCGTTCAGGCAGGAGTCAAGATTAACCCAACTTTAACAGATCTCAAAAAAAAAAAAAACGAAAAGAAAAGACAAGTAACGTCTGTTGCAATGAGGATAGGCTACGCTAGGAGACGGTCAAAAGATTGCAGCACCCACATCTCAGAAGAAAACCACGACAAGCAATTTCCATGTTGTTGCCACGCAAAATTGCACGGATGCCCCCACCAACTTGGCACCAGTCAAGAGTGACGACCTCTAAACGTTTATCCCAGAAGCTAATCTTAATATTCCCGACAAGCTGAAATGAACCGTGGTTGGAAAAAGAGAACCTTCAAATCCTCCCGCTCCAGACGTTAGATGGCCCTTCCTATCAGCCCTAGACAGACTCAAACCTGGATGATGGGAACTATAGTCCCGCAAATGGCAGACGAAGCACAGGCCCCTCGCTCCATGAAAAGCAACTATCAACGTGAAAGGCTTACACACACACACACACACTTGGAGAGACAACTGAAATAGGTCAGTGACAACCTGGCCAATTGTCAGACAGGTGACACCACTACAAATGACAAGTACATGAGTAAGCCTCCACTTCTCCTGCGATAAGACAAAATAAAGCCAACCTATTTGTCTGCAGATGTTCGGCGCGAAGGAGATTCTCCACCAGTTTTCTGGCAAAAATTCAACCTTAAGATGCTCCTTGAAAAACCCACAGAAAGTACTGTGAGTGTGCCTTGGGCTTGCGCAAAATATTAAGGCAGAAGTGTAACCTTATCTGTGATCGTTAAGGCAGAAATCTAGTTTGTCAAGGATCAACCAGACAGTACCAACGAACAGAGTGAATCCTATTTTTGTGCTTACAGAAATGAAAAGAGAGAAGAGCCGTTCAATCATAGCATAGATGCCCCCTTTGACCCTTCCCCAAACCCATGGGGGGTGGGATATGACACTCCCTATCTCTCCTGTTTACAGTCCTTTCAGCAGCTCCAAAAAGGTTCCACCCCTATTTGCTCTCTGATTCAGAGCGCACAGATCAACCTCCAAGTGTAACTCTCAGAAAGAGTACCAATAGCCAGAGGACTGCAAAGAATACAAATTGGTCCATTTTTCCACCTTTCAGTCAGAACTGAAGAAGCTTCTCGGATGAGGAGTGAAACCTCAAGCAAAAAAAAGAAGAAGAAAGCCCAGTTGCCTTTTGAAAAAAGCACTTTGGGACAACTATTACACCAGGCTAGGAAGCAGGAGGCTGTGAGTTCAAGCCCCGTCTTAGCCATGAAAGCTGGCTGAGTGACTTTGGGCAAATCACCAGGAGACGGCGAGTTATAGTTCTGCCTTAGGCACGAATTCTGGCCACCTGACAGGGTTACTGTTGTGGGGAAAACAGGAAGAGAAAGGTGCATTGGATATCATCGCCACCCGGAGTAATTTATAAAAATAATAAAGGCAGGATACAAATCAATAAAAAAAACACCCCTAAAATAATAATACCTTTTTTAAAGAGGGAGATCCTTGGAATTCTGCACTCTCCCCCTAGCCAAGCCGACGTGGCCCCTGCCGCCTTCTTCCCAAAAAATGTTTACGAGACAATTGAAAAGTTACCTAACAATCAGAGTGATTAAACAGCTGCTGTTATGATAATCAACCCGTAAAAAAAAAAATTGATTGTCTTAGGCCCTAGCAACTACAATTATTATTAGGTTCTCCAGATTCTGAAAGGAAGATGTATTTCCTTTATTGAACACTCCTGGCCATAAATCCTGGTAAACTGAAATTAGTCCATGTAATATACTGACACCCCAGAATTTATATATATGCAGCCTATCATTTCACTCTCAGCCCTTCGATTCTCGGAGTAAGCCACAGCCGAAAAGGTCAAGAACCAGCCAGTCGATACCTTCCCAAGGAACCTATTGATAACACGTCAGGGATCTAACAAGTGGGAGGCCAGTGAGAACTAATTCAAAACCAATTCCCTCTCACTAACCCAGGATGAAGTACCGCCCAACCCAAGGCTTGGAATCAAGGATTCCAATCGCCTTGGAGCTGTGAGCACCCCGGCTCACAACACCAAGGCGATTGGAAACCTTGATGGTTCTCTGAGCTTGGCTTTTGGCCCAAGCTGGCTTTCATGGCTAAGGTGGGACTAGAACTCACTGTCCCCTAGTGACTGGCCCAAAGTCACCCAGCTGGGTTTCATGGCTAAGACAGGACTAGAACTCCCCATCTCCTGGTGATTGGCTCAAAGTCACCCAAACGGCTTTCATGGGTAGGGCAGGACTTCCTGAAGGCCTCTGACAGCAAAAAAGGCGGCTGGAGGCGTGCAAGTGAGGTTAATCAGTGGGTGGCATCCCCCCAAAATAAGACCTGGTGCCTTTTTTGGTGACCAAAAAAGCAAGACGGGGTCCTTATTTTCGGGGAACACACAGTACATACATACAAATATGCACATATGGTTAAACAGTCCAGAAATAAAGATATATCTTGGTAAGAGCAAGACACTCAAATATGCAGTATATTGCTTATTTTGTGGGCATTTGAAAACCTGCTTGAAACAGATCGGCTTCAATCTTTGGCATCTTATTTTGCAGCCCGTTTTTCTCCAAGAGGCGGGTTTATTTAACTGGAAGTGGAGCGAGGTTGTCATCCTTGATTTTAATTGCGCTTGGCCAGCCAAAGGAGGCAAGGCAAGCTCCAAATTACGCTCAGGGCAGCGTGGGGGAGGAGGTTGGGGGAAAAAAGGGGGGAAGGGTCTTCTCCAAAACCAACCCAGGTTGTACATCACCTGGAGCCGTTGTGATGAAAAGGGAATAAAACGTCGAGGATTCAGGCTCGCAACCACCAAGTTTGAAAACATCGTCCTTGGCCCAATTGAAGGGGGGAGGGGAAGCAACAAAGCACCTTCCCTCTTCCTGCAATTACAAGTTAAAACATAATTTTTATTACCAATCACTCCTTGGGGCGAAGCAAGGTCCCTCCAGCTTGGACTACATCATTAAACTCAAGGACCAGCAAGCATCACCAGGAATAGAGCCTTATTCGACTGACGGGGCACATCGTCACCGGAAAGCCAACCCGGAAGCCCTTCGCGCAAATGGGGCGGAACTAGAATTAACAGCATCGTGCCGAGTGAAATTAAAAATTAAATTAAATGAAGGAGGCATTCACCAATGGGGTAGAACTTGAATTAAAAGATTTCCCAATTCCTGACAGGTGCTTCAAGTCAAGAGCACTGGGGCCATCACGAGACGCACAAAGCTAAGTTTTCTCTCTGTGTGCATTTAATTCCTAGCATGTACCCCCAAACTATGAGAAGTACACTATACTGTGTGTATGTTGGTGTTTTTGTGTGTCTAGGTGTCTACCTGTTAAATCAATCAATCAATCAATCTTCCTACCAACTCTCTAAGATCTACTTTCTAATATCTACTGTATCTACTCTCATCTATCTACTAATATCTATCTCTAATATCTATCTAATACCTATCTCTCTAATTTCTCTCTACATATATATTGATCTAATATCTCTCTAATATCTCTCTACTCTCTAATATCTATTTATCTACCCTTTAATATCTATATATCTATCTACTCTAATATCTATCTACTAATATTTATCTACTAATATCTATCTAACTAATATCACTCTCTCTATTTAATATATCTCTCTAATATCTCTCTAATATCTATCGTGTCTCTCTCTCTTTCTCTCTAATATCTATCATCTATCGATCTATCTATCTCAAGCTGAGAACTTGGTCAACTTATGACCACAACTGAACCCAAAATTTCTGTTGCTAAGCAAGAATTTTGCCCCCGTTTCTTGCCCCGGGTGTGAATCACAGCAGTTGTTAAAATTAATAACATGGTCATTAAGCAAATCCGGCTTCTCCCACTAACTTTCCTCGTCAGGAGGTCACAACAACCCCGGGACACTGCAGCCGTCACAAGAACAGGCCAGTTGCCAAATGGCTGAATTTTGATCACGGGACCCTGGGGATGCTGCGACGGTCGCAAGGTGTAAAGCACTTTTTTTCCAGTGCCGTTGTAACTGCGAGTGGCCGTTAAAGGAGTGGTTTTCAAAGTCGAGGATTACTCATAAAGCCTCCTCGAAGCTGAACATTGGCCTCGTTATTTGGGAGGGCAGAGGTGATGCCCCACCTGCTAAGGCCCACTGACCTCTCAAAAAATTTTATGTCCTGGAGAAAATAAGAAGGAATTGCTTGAAAGAGCATCCTAAAAACATCCCCAGGCAAAGTGTCTCTCCTGGAGCTCTCCGTGGTGCTGAAATTTATTTCTCTCTCTCTTTCTCTCTTCTCTCTCTCTCACATACACACACACACCTGGCTTCTTAGGAAAAATGGCTAGTGTGCAATGGCTTCACACATATCATGTTAAGGCCAGGGCTTGAGGCAGCTGGGTTTGTGGAACAAGCAATAACGGCCCAGCACACCCCCCTGCAAATGAGCCAATTGCCTCACATGGAAATCCCCTCAATATCAAAGCAGAAACGCTCCGGGTGTTGAGCATTTTGTTCAGAAAAGAAAAATCCCACCTCTTGAGCTAGGCCCAGAAAAAAAAAACCAGTTTTCTTTGTGGGGAAAAAGAGATCCATGTATCTTACACTCAAATTCTTATTTTCGGTGTTGTATCTCCAGGATAAAATAGTGGCCTTCTTTCCCGAGCTTTAAGAAGAGCTGGACAATTTCTACCTGCGCTCAACTCTGCTACCCCTTCAGCAGAGAAATGGTGAGATACAGAATGCAGAATAACAGAGTTGGAAGGGACTTTGGAGGTCTTCTAGTGTGATCCCCCCCCCCCCCCCGCTTGATCAGGAGACCCTATACCATTCTGGACACATGGCTGTCCAATCTCTTCTTGAAAAGCTCCAGTGAGGGTTTTATTTTCACAGGGATCATGAACAGGAGTAGACAGAGTTTCATTTTACACCAATAAAATAATGATAATACCAAACTCTAGACCCGTTCCATAAAAAACACAGTTTCATAGTGAAGTAATAAAGGCAGGATAAAAATCATTAAAAAAACAACAACTCCATGCATAGGCCAACACTCCAAGCGCCAATCGCCTCTACTTGACCATTCTCACTGAAAGGGAAACGCATCATACATGGGATTCCCTGATTCCTCTTCACATCAGAATGCGCCCTAAAGAGTTCAACTCAAATTTGTTTTGCTTCTAGAACTGGAACAAACCTTCGTTGGATTTTGGTTCAACCTACCCTACTCAATCTCCCAGGGATTTATCTCCTAAAAGTTAAATATATCAAGCTCTCTCCATGTCTTGACTTTTTCTCCTCTGTTCCTTCATTCCTTCTCTTTCATTAGCCAATACAATGCTTGGTTGCATAAGAATAGAATAGAATAGAATAGAATAGAATAGAATAGAATAGAATAGAATAGAACAGAATAGAATAGAATAGAATTCTTTATTGGCCAAGTGCGATTGGACACACAAGGAATTTGTCTTTGGTGCAAATGCTCTCAGTGTACATAAAAGGAAAGTTACATTCATCAAGAGTCAAGAATCAACAGGTCCAACACTTAATAATAGTCATAGGGTACAATAAGCAATTACATCGTACTAGGAAACAGTCAATAAAGATCGTTAGGATACAAGCAACAAGGTTACAAGTCATACAGTCGTAGGTGGGAGGAGATGGGGGATAAGGAGTGATGAGAAGATTAATAGTAATAGTAAATAGCTTGACAGTGCTGAGGGAATTACTTGTTTAGCAGAGGGATGGCGTTTGGGAAAAAAACTGTCCTTGTGTCTCATCGTTCTGGTGTGCAGTGCCCTAAAGCATCATTTTGAGGGTAGGAATTGAAACAATTTATGTCCAGGATGTGAGGGGTCTGTGGATATTTTCACAGCCCTCTTTTTGACTCCTGCAGAATACAGGTCCTCCATGGAAAGCAGGTTGGTAGTAATTGTTTTTTTCTGCAGTTCTATTTACTCTCTGGAGTCTGTGTCTGTCTTGTTGGGTTGCAGAACCAAACCAGAATGTTGCAGATGACAGACTCAACCATTCCTCTGTAGAATTATATACTGAGGCATATAGAATCAAGGTCATGTGAAGTACTCATACTGCTTTATGAAGTCTTAGTAAAGCCCCCTGGAATACTGCATCCGGTTTTGGCCACCACACTACAAAAACAGGTGTTGAGACTTGTGTATGGGGGGTGGGAGGAGAATGCAAAGAAGAGCAACTAAGATGATTAAAACCATACAAAGAATGGCTGCAAAATTTGGGTATGGCCAGTCTGGAGAAGAGAAGGACTGGGGGGGTGACATGATAGCCGTCTTCTCATATTTGAGGGGCTGCCCCAAAGTAGAGGGGGGCAAGTTATTCTCCAAAGCCCCTTCAGAAGGAAGCAACGGATGGAAACTCTCATCAAGGAGAAGAGCAACCCAGAACTAAGGAGGAATTTCTTGACTGCGAGAAGATTTAATCAGTTGCCTCCAGAAGTTGTGGAGGTTTTTAAGAAGAGACCGGACAGCCATTTGTCTGGAAAGGTTTAGGGTCTCCTGCAAGGGCAGCGGGTTGGGCTACAAGAGCTCTAAGACCCCTTCCAGCTCTGTTCTGATTGGTTTTGCCTTCATCCAGTTTCAGGTGGGACCTTCTGGATGAAAAGGATAGGGGTTTGGGGGTGTGGGTTGTTGTTGTTTTTTTAAACCCCAGGAGGGGGGGGGACACCTCTCTTTTTCTCTCTCCGCCTGCTGCCGGAGGAGCACAAAGAGATCGGCCCCCCTCCTCCTCCTCCTCCTCCTCCGTCTCTCATTAGGTCAATTAATATTCAGGGAAAGTCTCTTTTAACGTGAAGTTTAAATAATCATAAAAGGCAAAAAAAACGAAGGCGAGGCAAAAGCAAGGAGAGAGGAGCCGCTGCACGGATGTTCCAGAAGCTTCTCTAGACCTTTCAATCAATTTTATTTATATGCAAAACCAAGAGAAAACTGGGAGGAGGGGGGAGAGGAAGCGGGGGAGGGGGGGGGAGAGAGAGAGAGAGAGAGAAATGCAGATATATACAACGCTCCTCCTGATGGTAACACTCTCAATTTAGTGACAGGCAAATGGTTTCCTGCTGCCACTTAATCTCATTTCTTGCATAATGCCCTCTAATTAGCATATCAAAGTGAATTAATACTTCTAGGGCATTAGCGATGGGGGGGCGGGGAAAAATCTGGTGTAAGCTTCACAATAGCAGTTAAGCAACAGCCAAGAAATCCTACTTTTCCCATATACATACATACATGCATACATACATAGGCGTGTGTACATGTGTGTGCGTGTGCGTGTGCGTGTGTCTCGTTCACACACACACCAAACTATTTTGCATTGCAAAACTCCCCATTTATCCATTCCCCTCTCCCTCAAAACCCTTTTACCGCACACTGTTTTAGTACTTTTCCCCCAAACAAAACGATAATTGCCCAAAGTTAGCGGCATCTGTAAAGGCCTGCATAGAATCTTAATTTGGGAGAAAAGAGGGAGACGGAGAGGGGGAGGGAGAGAGAGAGAGAGAGAGAGAGAAAATCTAAAAAAATAAAAAATAACCCCCCCACCTGGCAGAATAGATTTTGTGGGTTGCCCCGGCTCGGAATCGAAACGGTGGGTTTTCTCGAAATTAAAAAATAAAATAAAATAAATTCACATAAAATAAAAGGGGGGGGGAAATCTATTTAACGCTCTTATATGATTCTCTCTCTCTTTTTCCCTCCCTATCTCTCTCTTCCCTTTTCTCCCTCCTTTCCTCTCTCATTCTTTCTTCTTCTCTATCTCTCTCTCCCTCTTCTCTCCCTCCGTTTCTCATTCTCTCTCTCCTTCCTTCCCTATCTCTCTCCCCCTTTCTCCCTCCCTGTCTTTCTCATTCTTCCTCCCTCCCTCTCTCCTTCTCATTCTATTTCTTCCTATCTCTCTCCCTCTCATTCTTTCTCTCTCCCTCTCCCTATGTTTCTCTCTCTCTCTCTCTCTCTCTCTCTCTCTCTCTCTCTCTCTCACACACACACACACATATGGGTGAGAGGGCGTAACTACCTGCTAGATCAAGACTGACAGTATGAAAGGACCGCCCATATTTGCTGGAAGCGGACAAAACTGGACAAGGGATGCTCCCACCCAGCTCCTCAAAGTGATCTCAAGCTAAGCTACAGCAATGATCTTCTCTGCTCTGAAAATAGATGGCTCTGGGCCTGGTAAGCCAAGATGGGTACCAGATTGTGGGTGGATATTAACAAGGACAGGGTAGGTTAGCAAGGGTGTTGCCCTGTTGACAGCACAAAATGTGCATGAACTCTATAAAACCTGTGTACATAGAGTAAGTACCGCAGGAGTCAACACTGACCTCAAAGGAATCCAGTAAAGACACACACACACACATAAACACACACACTGTTGTATATTACAAGAGTTTGCATAATAGAGCCAGTCTGGCCTAGTGATGTAGGCAGGAGACTAGAAACCAGGCGTCAGGGAGTTCTAGTTCTGTCTTAGCAATGAGAGTCAGCTGAGTGAGCCAATCACCAGGAGATGGTAAATTATAATCCCGCCTTAGGCACGCAAGGTGGCTTTGGGCCAATCACCAGGCGACAGTGAGTTCTAGTTTTATCTTAGCAATGAAAGGTGGCTTTGGGCCAATCAGCAGCAAACGGTAAATTATAATCCCGCCTTAGGCACGCAAGGTGGCTAGGTGGCTTTGGGCCAATCACCAGGCGACAGTGAGTTCTAGCCCTGCCTTACCCATGAAGGCCAGTTGGGCGAATTTGGACTGGTCCCCCTCTCTCAGCCCAACTCAACACTGCTGTTGTGGGGAAAAGAGGAGGAGGAGGAGGAAGGAGTATTGATTACGCCTCGCAAAAATAATAAATGCAGGATACAAATAAATAATTAAAGTCAAAACAAAACCAGCTTAGAGACGGACTACAGCCTGGCTCCTTCACCCGTTTAAAGTGTTTGACATGCTGCCCCCCCAAAAAAACCAGATGAACTGTTTGGAGAATGATCCTTTAACCAAGCTAGTTATGCCTAAGAAAAGCCCTGAGCCCGGAAGAAGAAAACCCTCAGTCACTTTTCCAGTGGGGCGATTCCAAATTGAGTGTTCTTTGACTGCTTTTGAACTGGTCAAAATGTCCCCTACCGGTATGCCAGAACCGGTACAAAACCGGCTGAATACCACCTCTGCTCTTTTCCCTTTGCAAAGAGAAAAATCTGTTCCTTTTTCACTTTCTCTCTGGTGTCTGACGGATACAAAGAGAAACCTGGAAAGGGGACAGTAGGTCAGCCTGGCGGGGTTTTAAAGGGGGGGGTAGACGTGGCCGAAGAGAGCACGGCCATTAAATTAGAGAACGCCATTAAATGCAACTGCTTGAGCAGCTGAGGGTGGAGAAGAGAAAGAGAAGATTTTTCCATCCACTTATCTATCTTCCTCCATCAATTCACAAAGACAACTTCATTTTCTAGGCTGGTCCACAAGGGAGGGAAACCAGGAAAGGACCAAGAAGGTCTAAACTGACATCACCTCTGGCTTCTTCTCCAAACGTTCGGATCGCCAGAGTTCCAAAACCAAACTAGATCAATAATCCACAAGGAGAAGGAGAGTGTGTGTGTGTGTGTGTGTAGGTTGTGCAGGCTGTCACGCCAAGTCCTTTCGGAAGTTGCAAGTCTGCATCCCTAACTAATTTTGTCTTTTGCAAAAAAAAAAAAACCCCAAAACAACAACAAAAACCCCACACAAACACAACACCGGAAAATGCTCCCCGTGACCGACTCCTGGTGCCGTTGAAACGGAGCCGACATCACGCAACGTTTGCGCCGCGGATGCCGACACCTCTAGCTGAGCCGTGGTCAAAAATCGACAAATCTGGGTTTTGTTTTTTAAATAAAAAATAAAAATAAAAGCCTTCGCCCGAGATCTGCCTAACATGGGGCTTTAATTCATTCCTGATGAGATGCGAAAGACGGCTGGCGGTAGAACTCAGCAGCGCATAAATAGACCCAAGGACAGCCTGTCGCCCCCTTTAATATATTTAAAAATATGCGAGGCTATTCCCAAGCCGCGCAGAAAAATTAAGCTTCTTTCTCTAAATAATAATAATAATAGGAAGGGGGGAAAAAAGAAAAGCAGAAGAGATAAGAAGAAGCAAGTATTGACAAGCCGGGCTGATGGCTTGGCTTGGCAGACGAGGGATAATCAAATGGATGCTTGTTTTGTGATCGGCGACACAATCAAGGGACTCCACTCCGGCAACACAACAACGGTGAGATCTCTGGGTAGGAAGAACAGAGCCGCACCAGAGGCGGCGAGCTGCAGAGGCGCCGAGCGCACACAACCCCCACGCAAGGACGCCGCGTTCACACCTGATGTGCACCTGACGGCATTGGGCAAGCCTGAGGTTAATTCGCTAACCCACAGGGCTTCCAAGGCGCAAGATACAACCAAGAAACCCCTTTTCCAAACGCCTTCGAAAGGAGTTCAGACTTTTGAGAAAAGGAAGCAACAATTGGGACAGGGGAAAATGTTTCCTTGTCTCAGAGAGAAAGAGAGAAAAAAAAAATGGGATTCTATTCCTCAATTCGGACAGAATCCTTTCTCTTTCGGCAAAGATTTAGACCCCAAAGAATCACAAGACTCGGGATATTTCAAAAGCACCAACTTTTGCCTCAATGCCTCCTCCGTTCCTGAAATCTAGCCGCCCCCACAAGCCCGAATGGTTACTATTCAGAAGATACAGAGAGAGAGAGAGACAAAAAATCTCTTTAAAAACCAGCTGCACAATATGTCACAGTCTATTTACTTTTAAACAGAGCGTTCCACCATCGGTTTTGTTTAAAACAGGCAAGCTTCCAAAAGCCTTTTAGTCTTTCTGTTGTTCTATTTTACTGCCAAAAGAGCCCCTTTGCCAACAACTGGTGTCAGCCTTGAGTCAGCGGGGGAGTGTACGGGAAAAGCGGCGGCGTAGATGGGGAAAAGCGGCCCGTGCAGTCCGCTTCTTCCTTCTGTTGAATGGCCTACAAAGGTTTCCTCCTCCCGGGGAGCGTTATTTAGTTTCCCCCCTTCTCAGCAGAGAAGGAATACAAGTCAAGGTTGGGCTGTGTTTGGGCAATAGTGGAGCGTCATGGAAAGTGGCCCAACGAAGAGTTGGAGGACTCCGGCTAGGCGCTTCCAGAGCCGGCCGAGTTACAGGACCTGAATCGTCGGCGGAAGGTTAGGAATAGGATGAAGGTTGCTATCTGTGGACGATACGTTACCTGCGAAACCATTTCGTTCCTTCCTTCGTTTTCTCGGCCCAAGAAAACAGCCTGAGTGAAGAAGAGGAACAAGTCTACATCTGGACGTAAACTTCCCCCAGGCTGCTTAAACAAGAGAGCCAATTGTGAATAACAGAGTCGGAAGGGGCCTCGGAGGTCTTCTAGTCCAACCCTCCTGATCAAGCAGGAAACCTTATACCAGTCCAGACAAAGGGGCTGTCTGGTCTCTTCTTAAAAAATCTCCCAAGGATGAAGCATTCGCAACTTCTGGAGGGAAAAACTAAATTTTCCCAGAACAAAAACTTTATTTTTTATTTTTTTTAAAAAAAGGCCTAGAAACAAACTGCAATTCCGGGCACCTTTCTTCCTCCTCCTCCTCCTCCTCCTCTTCCTCCTCTACAGAAGTTCATTAATTTTTACGATCTTCTAAAGCCTCACAAAGGCTACACAACCCTAGCGAGGCATTATGTATATTATTAGGACTTTCCAATGAATTAAAGCCATTTAGACTCGCGCTGGCTTTCAATTAGCGTTTTGTGTGTGTGTGTGTGTGTGTGTGTGTGTGTGTGTGGGCAGCTGTCACCTCAGATCCTTAAAGGAGACAATGGCCAGCTTCAGCTCAAGCTGGTGTGTGTTCAGAGGCACACCAAACTTGTGCAAAAAGAAAAAGAAAAAAAGAAACCGCAGCGGCCGGGCAGAACAGCTTCTTGCTGGATTTTGCAAAGAGCATTCGAGCGTTCGTGGAAACACAAGCGGCAAATACTTTTCGGTCTGGTATAAATGCGGGGCCTTTTCAGCGGAGCGGAAGAGATAGTATTAAAAACGGGGGAAACTCCTTCAAAAGAGGAATACAAGCCCAGCAACGTGCAAAGGAGAACAATTCGGATGGGAATAGCCTGATCGTTAAGACTTCAGTCGCGATAACAGCCCAAACCTATTATTATTATTATTGTTAAAGAATAACCTTTCTCCTCTCAATAGATGTTATTTGCAAAACATCTGGCCCAACAAGCTAACTCGCAGGACAAAACAGCTCTTTCCCTTCTCTGCTAAGCTTCCAATATTTGGGTGGTGGGGAAAAATAATAAACATCTTTATAAAGGTGGGGCTTAGGAAGTTTTTAAAAAAACTTAAAACATTGTTTTAAACAGAGTCAAGGATTGCAAATTAAAATTCTAGAAATTCCAATGAAGGGAACTTCTCCACCTAATTCCAAAGTGGAGTTCTTGAACAAATACTCTTATTTACAAAATACTGTATTTTGGGACGGTCTTGGGAATATGGGCTCCGTAGATCTGCTAAGAATTCCCAAACTAAAACAGCGTGTTTTGCAACTCAAGGCCACCCGCGATATCAGAGCCTCCTCTGTCTAAATAAATAGCTCTAAAATTGCACTTACAGGTTCCAATTAGTTTGCCGCCCCTCATATTTCCAACAGTTATGCTCCCGTTTTTCCTTTTCGTGCACGCAGTAAAAGCGGCTGCAAGTTATTTTATCAATAATCTCAAAAACAGGTATTTTTTCTTCCTCTGGCTTTATTTGCTTCTGTGAGGGGTGGGGAGGGGGAAGAGGATTGCATAGGATGCAACAGACTTCATGCAATGGCCAGGTACAACTGAGGAAGGAAGGAAGGAAGGAAGGAAGGAAGGAAGGAAGGAAGGAAGGAAGGAGAAGAATAAAGGAGAGAGAGAGAGAGAGAAGGAAGGAAGGAAGGAAGCAAGAAGAAAGGAGAGAAAGAAAGGTATGGAAAGGAAGGAAGGAAAAAGGGAAGGAAAGAAAAAGGAAAGGAAGGAAAAAGGGAAAGAAGGAAGTTTTAAAAACTGCAAGAGGAATCTCTCTCTGCTCAGGCAGAAGGAAGGAGAAGAAAGAGCAACCATGATCATACAAACCAAAGCATGTCAAAAAAACTAACTTTCTAACTTCTCCCTTTCCAAGGGCCAACCATTCAAATAAACCTATAAGCAAATATATTCTATTGTATTACTACGATATTCCCCAGAGGTGAGACACGCCTTTCTTTTCCCCATCATCCGCTTAGGATATTAATATACTCACGTTCCCAACTTTCTGAAATTGCTAAGGGAAGTATTCTTCGCCGGAGAAAAACAGGCCAAAGTCTGGAGCATTTCACCAGGGGTGGGAATTGCGTAGAGAACGCAAGTAACTTCTCCATTCATGACACACACACACACACCCAACAGGCTGTGGAGTTTTCACTTAAGCCCGAAGTTTCCCCTTTTTTTCTGCTAAAAAAACAGCAACCGGTCTCCCCCGTTGGCATCGCCAACTCCAGGACCTTCCTTCCCCCACACACTTTCCCCCTCCCCAGCCAAGTTTAAACTGCTGGCAAAGGAGAATTCACCGGGATGGGACCCTTGAGTTATCAAGGGATGTGTTGGGTGTAAAGGACTCACAGACCCCCCCCAATGTGCTTGCCAGGAAAAAAACAATAGGAACAAACAAAATAAGGCAAGGGACTTGAATAGAAAAAGAGAGGCAACATTCAGGAGGCAAAACATCTTTCAGAAGTCAAGAGAGAGAGAGAGAGAGAGACTATCACTTAGCAGAGTCCAAACAGCAGGAAAACAGCCACAAAAAACCAACCACCCTAACCTTTCTTTTTCTCATTTTCCCAGCTCCAAAAATTTGAAGGTGGGCAGAGAACACCGCCAGGCCATTCCCACATTCAGCTTGGCAAGGTCAGCTGGCTTGCTGGCAGTAAATATATGAGCACAGGGCAAGGCTTGAACTAGGAGGCAGGATATTCCTTTTTCGCGCCGGCCGAAGCACAAGGGGACTTTCACAGGAATTCTCACTGGCTGGGTTTCAATTCCACCAAGGACCCCTTTAGGTCAATCTCCACCTTTTCTTTCCATTTACCATTTCTCTCTCTCTCTCTCTCTCTCTCTCTTTCCCCGCTAGCAAGCAAAACCACACCACAATGCTAAAACTCTAGGCAAAGCTCCATTATCAGCACATAATGCACAGTATTAGAAAACAGTTTTATCAACTTCTCAATTTAAAAGAAAGGAAAAAAGAAAAAGAAAAACAGGTGAGACTTGCAAAAAAAAAAAAAATTAATATAGCTTTGGCAATTGTTCCTGTGTAGACACTTCCAGCAATACCAGCTCCGTACTTTTTCCGCTCGGACGGGTTTCCAAAGACCTAAATGTTGGGGATTCTGGTATTTTGCTTCTCTTTTTCACTTAAATTTCACACATGCATGAATGCACCGCCAACTGAGACAATTGCCGAAAAAAACCTGGAGTTTACACCCTTGCTAGGAAGTCAATAGATTTTTTAAAAAAAAATAAACAACATGTTGCTAGTTCGCCCCTTTAGGAGGAGCAACTTATAACTGTTAAAGAGTCCAACAAACTCTCTGCAGTTTGAATGGTGGAAAATACAGTTTTAAAACTATCAAGTTTACAGCAGACAGCTCCTGATAGTAAGAAGTCTTTTTCAGCTCTTAAAACTGGCCTGCAAATAAAATAAAATCTCGCTTTCCTGGAGCTCTGCTTTGTCAACCTTAGACTTTGAGACAAGAATCTCTCTCTCTCTCTTTTTTTCTTCTTCTCCCTCTATCCCTTATTTTGGGGGAGATTCAAAAAACTGCCAGGTTGAAATCTTCCCCCCCCAGGCAGAGAAAGAGATGAAACCACGTCTAGTTCACCCCTTTGTAAAAAAAATAAAAATAATAAAAGATCCCGGGGAGGTGGGATGTTCCTGCAGCCTCTAAAAGCATTTCTGGAAACAACCAGGAGTCGTGTCCCCCGCCACCAGAATGAAAAAAACAACAACCCTAAAGCAGGAAGAGAGGGCAGAAGGCGCTTTGCAAGCGAGATCTTCTTCGCCCGGCAAGCACAACAAATTAAAACACCAGAGGGGATCCGGCAAATTCCTAGCTCAGCCACTCTCCGTAATTGTAATTAGCTCCCCTGTTACTTCCATCAGAAGGAATGGAAAGCTAAGGAAGACGAGAGAGAGAGAGAGAGAGAGAGAGAGAGAGAGAGAGAGAGAGAGAAAAGAAAAGCTAGCTAAATCCGCTCCGGTGCTTTGATAAGAAACGCAGGGAAGTGCGAGGGCGGGTGGGGACGCACGGTTGCACTTCCATATTCTTTTTCATTGCCTTTTGCAGCCTGGGAGGGTTGTGTGTTTTTTTTTTTGCAAACGGAACAAAAAGCAACAACGACAACCCCAGTGCGTTTGCCAGGATGGTCTTTCCCACTGGGCTCCGGGACCTAAAAGATCCCCAACCGACCAGAACAGATCAAAGATGGCTGCGGCTCCGAAGGCAGCTTCTCCCAGAGATGAGGAAGGGGCAGGAGAAGTCGGTGGTCCTCTTTATCCAGGGAGGGAAGGGGGAACTGGGGGGGAGAATGAGGGTGCCAGAGGCCTGGCCTCTTTGGGGGTTGTTTTTTCCCCCGTGTTTTTTTGTTGGTTTGTTTCCCCTTCCCCCCCAATTAAAAAAAAGCTGGCCTTTCCTACCTGTTTTCTCTTTGATCTCACACAGGACGCTGAACAAAGCCGGTTTCATTCTATGGCAATTGAGAGCGTGCTTTCTGCAAAAGAAAAAAGAGAGAGAGAGAGAGAGAGAGAGAGGGAGGGAGAGAAAAAGGAAAGGAAAATAAACACCCAGGGAAAAAAAGGGAAGGAAAATATATATATATATATATATATATTAGCCCGAGATCCGGAGGGTGGTGTGTGTGAAGAGGCCACTCTTTCTGTCCTGACACTTCGGGGCTGTTGTTTATTTTTCTCTTTTTAAATACAAGCTTGGAGCCTCTTTTTGTTAAAACATCCTGCCCTTCAAAAGAGCCACTGGGGAGGAAGGTTGGAGAAGTTAAGGGAGAAAGCAGAAAAGGTGAGAATTGAGGGACTCGGGGGAAGGTTGGTGGCTACCTAAGAGGGGTTTTTTTGGGGGAGTCTTTCAACTCTTCCCCCACGCACACACACCCATCCCTGAATCCAAAGCCACTCCTGGAAAAAAAAAAAAGAAAAGCTCCAAGCCCTTTCTTGGGTGGGGGAGGAAATAAATCACAGCCTGACTTCATCAGCAGCCGTGATTTATAGAAAGGGAAGGAACTTCTAAGAGTTCAACTCCGGGCTTCGGTGGTCGTCTCGTATGAAGGGACGCGGCCTTGTAAAAAGGGTTTGTGGATAAATAAATTAATTAAATGCCGCTCCCCCTCGACTCTCTCTCTCTCTTTCTTTCTCTCCCCATGTTCCTCGGCAGGCCAATGTTTATTTAAAAGCACACACACACACACACACACACACACACACACACCCCAAAAAAAGAGAAGTCAAGAAAGGAAAAAAGTAAAAGTGGAGCAGAGGCCGCACCGACTGGGACGGGTTTTTGAGAACAGCAAGAACCCAGCCAGACGCGCCTCCCTCCCAGGCTCACCGTTTTCCAAAGGAAAACACACCAGTTTTTCTTTTGGGGGGGCAGGGGGAGGGAAGCCCAGGACCCAGAGGAAGGGAGGGCAAGCAGGCTAAATTTTCCTCTACTGGGCTCCCCCACCTCTTTGGAAGGACTGTGAGCGGCCATGCCTGATGCCTATAGCTTCCCTCCAGCTTCCCCGTCCGTAAACCAACAAGCAAATTCTCAGATCATTTGCAGACAGACAGACAGACAGACAGACGGGATCTGTCCCCCTATTCCTTATAGAAAGTTTGGGGTCTCCGTCCAAAAAAAAATTTGTTTTGCTTGCTTGCCTTTTGCTTGCAATGTTTGCTTTAGAGAAGGGTCCACTTTTTTTGTTGCTTTAAAAAGAAAGAAACAAACAAACAAAAAGGAGATGGAACTTCTTCAGCAACCCACGGATTTGATTTCTATTTGGGGGGTGTGTGTGCTGGGCCGTTCCTCCCTCAGCCTTCCTAGGTATGTCGAACGAGATGATTTTGGGTTGTGAAGCTGCTATTCCCCATCTTGAAAGACCTTGGGTATTGCTTGGGTTATCTGGGAGAGGAAGGAAGGAAGGAAGGAAGGAAGGAAGGAAGGAAATGGGAATAGGATGGAAGGATGGATGGATGGATGGAAGGAGGGAGGACATGGGAATAGGAAGGAAGGAAAGAAGGAGAAAAGGGCGGAAGGAAGGAAATGGGAATAGGATGGAAGGATGGATGGAAGGAGGGAGGACATGGGAATAGGAAGGAAGGAAAGAAGGAAAAAAGGAAGGAGGAAAGCAAGAAAGGGAGATAGGAATGGGAAGGGAAGGAAGGAAGGAAGGAAGGAAGGAAGGAAGGAAGGAAGGAAGGAAGCTCTGCTTCGGGATTATGGATTTGGGAAGGGGCTCTTACACACACACACACACTTAACACACCAACATAAACAACTTGGCACCCAGAGGGGATGCTAATCTGGGGTTATTGGGTCCACTTAATGGGATTGCCATTTTGTCTTCCCCCCCCCCCAGGAGGTTTTCCTTTTGAGGAAGGGGGGGTTGGGGCACAGTTGTAATGTCTTCGCCCCTCTGGCTTCTCCCGGCTGCCTTTAAGAGAAGCAGCCTTAAAATCCCAGCAGGATTTTGCCAGAAGGCAGGCAAGCCAGCCAGCCAGAGCGAGCAAATAAAATAGCACAGCGGATCAACTGTCTGTCTGTCTGTCTGTCTGTCCGTACACACACACACAAAAACACACAACCCCCCCCCAACCACCCGCGCAACCCCCCGGTTGGGGAAAAAAAGACCAACTTCGCTTGCGCCTCGTCCAGGCTCTGGTCGGTGATGGTCATGATCTGGTGCAGGATGTCGCCAATGTCCTGCTTGCGGCCGTCGCCGTCGGCGCCCTCGTGCCCGTGGGGAGGCGGCAGAGCCATGCCCCCTTGCACCGCGTGGCCAGCCAGGTTCACGCCGGCCAGCGTCTGCAGCATCCGCGACTGCTCGTCCATGCTGCCGGCCGGGCCGCCTTGACGACGATCTCGCTTCGCACTTACTTTGGGGACGGCGGGGAGGAGGTTGGTTGGGGTGGGAGAGGGGAGGGAAGGTGGGGGAAAGGAAGAGGGTGAGAGACGGAGAGGAAGGAGAGGAGAGGAAGAAGGGAGGGAGGAGATAAAAGGGAAAAGGAAGGAGAGGAAGGAGGAGGAGGGAAAGGAAAGGAAGAGAAAGGAAAGGGAGAAGGGAAGAAAAGAAGGAAAGAAGGGGAGAAAGGAAAGAAGGGAGAGGATGAGAGAAGGAGAGGAAAGGAAGAAGGGAGGAGATAAAAGGGAAAAGGAAGGAGAGGAAGAAGGAAGAGGAAGGAAGGAAAGAAAGAAGGGGAGAAAGGGAAGGAGAGGATGAGAGATGGAGAGGAAAGGAAGAAGGGAGGAGATAAAAGGGAAAAGGAAGGAGAGGAAGAAGGAAGAGGAAGGGAGGAGGGAGAGGAAAGGGAGAAGGAAGAAAAGAGGAAGGAAGGAAAGAAGGGGAGAAAGGAAGGGAGGGAGAGGATGAGAGGCAGAGAGGAAAGGAAGAAGGAGGAGATAAAAGGGAAAAGGAGAGAAAGGAAAGGAAGAAGGAGAAGAGAGGAAGGAAGGGGAGAAAGGAAGGAAGGGAGAGAGCGAGCAAGAGAAAGCGAAGGGTCTTTTTGGGGGTGGGGGGCCGGAATTTAAGCAAAAAACCCAGCGTTCCTTGGCTGGAAAGCGGGCAAAGCAGGGAAAGTAGAAACCTTCAGCCCCCCGCAAGCCCAGCGCAGTTCCCGCCGCTCTGGGGGGGAGGGGGGGGAGAAGGAGGGAAGAAAAGAAAAAAAAAAAAAAAGGAAAGGGGGAGGGAGCCGAAAAGCTAAATCCCGGCCACTGACATCGCTCCGGCTGGCGGCGGCGGCTCTGCTCTCCTTTAGTTCCAAACCCCCGGCGGGGCTCCAGCGGCGATCGGTGCCCGGCGGCCTCTGCAGAAGCAGCCGCGGGGGTGGGTAGGTTGGGGGGGGCGGCTGGAGGAGAGAGAGAGGGGGGGAAAAAGATTTCTCCTCTCTGGGTTATTAAAGTCGCAGGGATTTTCTTCTTCCTCCTCCTCCTCCTCCTCTTCCTCGCCCGGCAACGGGGCTGTCGAGTTGTTGGAGCGTCGAAGGAGGAAGGCTGGCCAAGGGTCCTTTTTCTCCGGGGATGGGATTCTCGGCTCCTCGGTGCGAATGTGTGGCTTTCCTTCCTTCCTTCTTTCTTTCCTTCCTTTCTTTTCCTCACTTCCTCCGATTTCTTTCTTTCTTTTTCTTGAAACAAAGGAGGCGCCGGGGAGGAGGGGGCCGCCCCCCCGAAAGCGAGACCCCCTCTTCAAAACTCCCCCCCCCACTAAAAACAGATGGAAAAAAACAGCTTTTCTTTCTTCTTCTTCCGCCTCCCTCAAATCCTTAGAAAGTTACGAGCGCCGAGCCTGGTCCAGGGATTTCTCTCTTTCTCTTCTGGGACAAAAACAACACACAGCAGCAGCCGCAGCAGGTAGGTAGGTAGGCAGGCAGGTATCTGAGCGAGCATCCCCGGCTCTTAATAAGGGCCACATTTAAAAGCGGAGGGGGAGTCGCCTTCTCCCCGGAGAAGGGGGCAGAGAAGAGCCGCCGGTGCCGCCGTCCTTCGGCCGGAGGGGACGAACAAAAAACATCACCAGCAGCGATCGCTCCGGAGCCTCCTCGGTCCCGGCGAGGTCAAAGGCTGAGAAGAGAGAGAGAGGCAAGGAAGGGGGGAGAAAAAATAAAAAAGTTTGAACTTGTGCAAGGAGGAAAGAAAAGAGGAAAAGAAGAAAGGCGGAGGAAAGGGAGAGGAAAAGAGGGGAAGGGGGAAAAGGGAAAAAGAAAGAGAGGAGGAAAAAAAACAAGAATTGCAAGCTGCCCCTCCAAAGGAAAAAAAAGAAAGGAAAAAAAAAAGAAAGGGAAAAAAAAAAAAGAGCAGCCGGCTGGAATTAGCTGGGTCCGACCGCTGTGTGTGCGTGTGTGTGCGTGTGTGTGCGTTGTGTTGTTGTTTGATCGCCGTCCGGGTTGAGCGATTGACAAGCTGCCAACGCCGTTCACTCAGCCTTGCCGACGTGTCGCCCGGCGAAGGAGGCGAGCGGCCGGGCAGGAGAGACACACCGGAGGGGATGGGGGAGCCCCGGAGAGACCCGCCCACTCCCGGAGCCCCGCCCACCCACCCCCCTCGCCACGCCCCCTCAGAAGTTCGGGAGGTGACCCACAAGGAGGGGCGGAGGGGGAGGAATGGGGGGGTCTGAGCGCAGCTGGTGGCCTCGGCTGGCTACCTGGCCCCTTCCCTCTCCTCGCCCCTTGTTGCCCCTCTGCCCCCCCAGCCCAGTTTGGGGGGGTCCCTGATCCAATTTGGGGATCCCTGTCCACTTTGAGGGGTCCCAATCCAGTTTGAGGGGTCCCCGGCCCAATTTGGGGGTCCAAATACAGTTTGAGGGGTCCCAGTCCAGTTTGAGGAGTCCCCGGCCCAATTTGGGGGTCTCAGTCCAGTTTGAGGGGTCCCAATCCAGTTTGAGGAGTTCCTGGCCCAATTTGGGGGTCTCAGTCCAGTTTGAGGGGTCCCAATCCAGTTTGAGGAGTTCCTGGCCCAATTTGGAGGTCTCAGTCCAGTTTGAGGGGTGCCCAATTTGAGGGGTCTCAGTCCAGTTTGAGGAGTCCCAATCCAGTTTGAGGAGTTCCTGGCCCAGTTTGGGGTCTCAGTCCAGTTTGAGGAGTTCCTGGCCCAATTTGGGGTCTCAGTCCAGTTTGAGGGGTCCTAATCCAGTTTGAGGAGTCCCTGGTCCAATCTGGAGGTCTCAGTCCAGTTTGAGGGATGCTAATCCAGTTTGAGGGGTCCCAGTCCAGTTTGAGGAGTCCCGGACCAGTTTGGGGTCCCAGTCCAGCTTGGGGGGGTAGGTGGGGGTGCCTTTGCCCCAGGCTCCCCTTAGTAATGATGAAGCCTCGCCTGGTTAAAGGAGTTGCCACTTTCACCCCGGGCCACAGGTGTCTCAGCGCCTCCCCCCCACACACCTGGCCCACCTAAGCCCCGCCCCTTACCTGTCTCCCCAACCAGGAACTCCGCCCCACCTCCCAGGCGGCGCCGCCAAGAGGGCCCATCGCTCCTCCCGCCACTGGCTAATATGGCCGGGGCTTCCGCGAGCCGGGCTTTTTATAGGGGGCCACGCCTCGCCCCGCCCCCTCAGGCCCCGCCCTCCCGCCTGCCCTTCCCACCTGTAAGGTTTGGAGCCTTCGGCGCGGGCCACGCCCTCTGCTAGCTCCGCCCCTCTCTCTCTCTCTCTCGCTCTTCTCTCTCTCTCTCTCTCCCCGGCCCCGCCTCCGCCATCTGCTTTGTGGGTGGCTCCTCCCACTCAGCTCTCAGCCCCGCCCACTCCGGGGAGCGGGCTTTGGCGCCCCGGTTTGGCTTTTGAAAAGGAGGTTGTTTCGTTGCCAAGGAAACGAAGGGGAAGAGCCGGGGCAGGTCACATGGCCAAGGCTCGCGCCCGCCCTCCCCCGCCACAACGTCCTGAGGCGACTTACGCCCGGCGGAAAGTAAAACGGACATTCTTTTTTCCCCCCCCGCCGCCGACTCTGAGGGACGCCGAAGCAGGCTCGCCACAGAGGCAGCGGGCCAATCAGCGCTCTCCGAGGGGCGGTCACGGAGCCGCTCTCCGCCAATCTGAGAGGGGTGTGGTGGAAGGAGGCGGAGCCTAAACGACGTTCGCCCGGCCCCGCCCCAACTCCGCGGCGCCTCTTGCCATTGGCGCGTTCGAACGGTCACGTGATGCGGAGAGGCGGAGGGCGGCGCAGGGCGGTTGCCATAGCGACGGTCGGCGGTGTCGAGACGCATCCTGACACGCGTTCGCCCTGGCTGCGTTCCCACGATTTGCGTTGGCACAAGCGGCCGCGCAGGCTCCATCCGGGGGCCAACCTGGCCTGACCGTCTCATCGGCCTGCAACCCAGCCGTCTTGCCCACCCGCCGGGCCCCACTTGGCTTCGCCGGGGAGGCTCCCAGATCGCTGCCAAGGCAGGGCTCCCCTTTGCCAGGGATGCCCCTTCCACGCGACCGGGGCTGCCCCCTTCCAGGGCGTGAGAATTCAAAACCAGGCCTTGCGGACTCCGTCCCGACGTTCAGGAGGACCAAACCCACCGTTCCCTGCCTGGCACCCATGCAAAGTACTGCAAAGCCCATGCAAGACGCCCCGCTCGCTGCTTGCTGCTCCGAGGAAGCGCTTTGATCCGGGGATCCACCCACCCCAAAACAAACCCGCCTGAAGAGTCTCTTGGAAATCAACTGTGATCTTAAAGGCATCCCCAAATCTCCTCTATTAGATCGAAACCTGTCCAGGATTCCCACCTGCATCTCAAGTCGGAGTCCTTGGAGAGGATAAACTCGGAAGCAATTCCCTTCTGGCCCTAGTCCCGTTTTGCAACATCGTTATTGGGATTTAAGGCATTGAAGAAACAACAATAATAAAAGGCAATTTCGGGCTGCCAAGTTTGCCATCCAAGTTGCCCATCCTTGGCACACCTTCTTCCTTCATGTGCAATTGTGCATATTTTTTTAAAATCCTGCTTCTGCCGGATAAAATTTATTTCTCAGCAACTCTTTAACAACATGGCATTTTGGACTGTGTATATATATATATATATATATTCAACATTCTGTTTACCATTATTTATTAATGCCTATATTTAAAAAATATTACAGTTGGAAATTTATTCCAATGCGCATTAGTAAATTATGCTTGTAATTCCTAATGCATTCTTAATTATGAATTTATTCCTGCCTCCTTTTATTTATGGTTCCAATGCTCCCTCTTGCAGGGCTGCATATATAATTGGAGACACTCTTAATTAAGTATTCCTGGACATTACATGTTACAAAATATTAAGAGGGAGGCGAGGGTGTTTCAAACAGAATTATAGTGAGCAACAATTCTTCCATTACCTCTCCGTCTTCATTCATCAGCCGGCCAAGAAGCAGCAACAACACACAACACAAACTTTTGTCTTCCTAGAACAGCTTGTCCCAATGGGGGGTGGGGGGGTGTTACCTGGATGGGGCTAAAAGTTGGGAATTCTTGGAATCGCAGTTCTGTCACGTATGACTCTTGACGGATGTATCTTATCTTTTCTGTACACTGAGAGCATTTGCACCAAGACAAATTCCTTGTGTGTCCACTCACACTTGGCCAATAAAGAATTCTATTTCTATTCTATTTCTATTCTATTCTACATTCTATTCTATTTTATCTTCTATTTTATTTTATTTTAGTTTTGGTCCATTTTGCGAGCTATTCTGTTCATCTGTTAATCTTGCCCCAGTGGTGGAGTGTAAATCATTTCAGTGGTTAACTTAGTAACACGGTTGTGAAGTAGATCTGGTTTCCCCATTAACTTTGCTTGTCAGAAGGTCGCAAAAGGGGCCTGCCCACCTTCTCCCTGGGCCCTTCATCGGTTGCGAGAATTGGGTGTGTAGTGAAAAGAAGGATGAGGGGGTGATTGCATGATAGCAGTCCAATTATCTGACAGGCTGCTACAAAGAGGAGGGGTGTGTGTCAAGTTTTCTCATACATGCTCAGCAAACTAAATAAATAACATAAATTTATTTTCCAAAGCACCTAAAGGCAAGCCAAGGAAACAATGGATGGAAACTAATTCAGGAGACATCCAATCTAGAACTAAGGAGAAATCTCCTGAGAGAACAATTAACCAGAATTTGTAGTGATTGGCCCAAAGTCACCCAGCCAAGTTTCACGGCTAAGTCAGGGCTAGAGGATTCATGGTGTTTTTCATTTGCAGACCTGTAGCTTAACTGTCAAAATCAAACAAGCTTTCATTGTTATATCGTCCCACAACAACAATCCTGAGAGAGAGAGAAGGAATGGGTTTATTCAATGGGTTGTTCGTTTTAAAGGCTCAGTCGGTGATAGGCAGATTTTCTCCTTCTCCCTCAGATTCTCACATGATGAAGTATCAGTAGTTGGGGTTCTGTAGGGGAAGGCGGGGGGGGAGTGGACCTGAGTGAAAACTTTGCAGTGCTTATAGTACTACGATGGCAAGTCATGCCTACCCTTTCAATCTGTAAGTGAGGACCTGAGTGAAGACTTAGTCTGAAGTAAAACTTTCTTTATGTATAAAGGAGGAGGAAGGGAGGGGGGAGAGAGAGGGTGGGAGGGAAGGAGGGAGGCTGGAGATGGGTGGACCTGAGTGAAGACTTCACAGCGCAGAGGACTGAGGTTTAGGCCTATCCTTTTTTCATCTGTGAGGGCCTGAGTGAAGACTTCATGTAGTGGAGAGGGTAACTTATATGGATGCCAGCTTTATGTAGGAGGAACTGAGGGAATGTTTGTATGTGTGTAAATGAACCTGAGTGAAAACTTCACAATGTACAGTAGTTTAGCTTATATCTATTTTAGTGTCTGTATAAGAACCTGAGTGACAGTAGTTTATATCTTAAATTGGGGGGGGAAGAGGGGGGGGGATGGACGGACCTGAGTGAAGACTTCACAATGGAGAGAACTGTGGCTTATAGCTATGCCTATCTATTTCATCTTCACATGAGGACCTGAGTGAAAACTTCACAGTGCACAGTAGTTTATATCTTTAGAGAGAGGGAGGGAGAGAGAGAGAGAGAGAGAGAGAGAGAGAGATTGCTGTCAAAGAACTTGAGCCTAGGCCTCACAGTGAAGCAGAAATTTTTACCTCAGAAAGTATGAAGTGTGTTTGATTGTGTGTATGCATGTACTGCACATATGCATGGAGACGCATAAACGAACAGTACAGCCCCATCATAGTAATGTAACTTTCATCTCTCTTCATAATCTTTATGAGAGGACCTGAGTGAAGACTTCATGGTACAGGCAGCATATCTGCCTGCCTAACTAATCCACACAGGAGGACCTGACTGAAGACTTCACTCTCCTTCCACTGAAGCTAAGGAGGTCTGGATTTGAGGCCTTTTGGGGGTGGGGACCAAGCAGGATTTCTGTCTAGGGTTTTTATTTCATTTTGGGGTGTGTTTGTGTGTGTGTATGAAAAACGTGGATGAAAAAAATTCATTTCATGCCTGTTCAGAAGTGAACACAGACAAGTCTGTCTGACTTAAGCAGAGGTCAAAATGTTAGACTCCACCCTTTCAATACATTAAAATATAAACTTGAACAAAAGCGAAAAGCAGGAAGTGAGTTGGAGCAAAGTTGAGCATCTGAGTAAATTTTCCAGTTCTTCTACTTTGGGCTTGCTATTTTTCACCCTCAGCATCTTGAAGGTTTTTGGAAATTTGGTGGTTTTCCTATTGTTGGAGGATGGAGAGTATCGCAGTTGACCCAAAGGTGCTTTTTTATCCCAAGAGGCAACTGGACTTTCTGGTTTTTTTTCTTTGAAGATGTTTCGCTTCTCATCTGAGAAGCTTCTTCAGCTCTGAAGAAGAGAGAAGAGCAGCTGAAGAGAGAGCTGAAGAAGCTTTTCTGCTAAGAAGCGAAAAGTCTTCAAAGAAAAAAAAACCCGAAAGTCCAGTTGCCTCTTGGGATAAAAAAAGCACATTTGGGATAACCGTAACCTGATGGATGATCGAGAATCTCCATAGACCTAAACCTCCAAGTGGCCTCAAGGACTCTCTAAAAAGGATGCAAATGACCGGCTGTCTGCAAGGAGTATCCATCCTTCCCCACCATCCAGTCAGAACTGAAGAAGCTCCTCAGATGAGAAGCGAAACGTCTTCAAAGAAAAAAAAAAAAACAGAAAGTCCAGTTGCCTCTTGGGATAAAAAAAGCACCTTTGGGACAACTTTGACCTGATGGATGATGGAGAATCTCCCTAGACATAGACAGTTGACCTCCACCGCCCAACAAAATGATCGTTTTTCACGTAGGCATCCTGGGTGGGTAACCATTTAAAAACAAAACAAAGTAATCCATCATGCAACGAAAATTGTCAATCCCTGCAAGGAAAAAGAAAAACGGCATAGAAAAAATAATTCCTGAAGTCTTCTTACAGAACACACACACAAAAACACATATATGTTTGAATCCGAATAGACGGAGAGCACTAGGACCCATCAGACCTCGCCTGCCGCCACCACCGCTGTCTCTCCTACGCACACGGCGCCTTTATGGCCGCCCCTCTGTTTTCCTCCCCGCCCTCCGCGAAGCGCATGCGCACACGCAGCCCCGGCCGGCGGCCTCCGCTAGACCTCACCGGCCCCCCCCCCGCTTTACCCCGGTTTCCGGCCACTTCCGAATGGCGGCACTAGTACTTCCGGGTCGGCGCGTCCCGTGGCTGAACCTCGCAGCGTTGCCCGCGACTCCGTGAAGCGACCCTCCTCCCCACAGGCCGCGGTTTCGGAGGCCCCCTTCCCCCAAAACACGCCCCCACGCCTGGCGGGGTGGGGAACGGTAGCGACGGCGGCGCCCGCCCGGCCCGTAAGTCCATTGCAGGCCTGCCTGGTTGGGGAATCCTCACCCCCGCCCCACCCCCGTCCTGGACTCCAGGTCCCATCGTGCGCGGCCTGTGGGGAAGGAGGGACGAGCCCTCGATGGGGCCCGAGAGGCCCTGGATGAAGGAGCGCCCTTTGGGGGAGGGGAGAGGCTGGGGAGGGAAGGGCTGGGGGAGGGGTGCCCTCACCCCCATCTCACCCCCTCACCTGAGGGTCTGCAGCCCCATTGGCCCTACTGCTCCTTAGGGAGGGCAGCCCCTCCCACCCATCCCAGCTCTGGCAAGAATGGGGGGTCTCTTTCCCCCCTCCCCATGGACCCTAGCCCCCCACTAGTCTCCCCTCCCCATACTGTCCCTAGAGGGATTAGATTACAACCCCTTCCCTCCCCCCATAAAAGAGACCAGGGGTGACCAATTGCCACCCTTCAAGAACCGGTGGACTCCAACTCCCATAATCCCTGCTCCCTTCTTGTCCCTGCAGGGATTCTGGGAGTTGGAGTCCACCGATTTCAGGGGGTGGGGGGGATCTTAAGACTCTCCCTTATTTGCAGGGATTGGGATGGAAATAGGGGGGAAGGGGGCTTTGACTCCCAAAACTTGACCCTTACCCACCCACCCCTAAGGCTGACTTTTGACCCCAAGGGGCTCTGCTGTGACTTATGGGGCGGGCGGTCCTGTTTTTTTCTCTACCTCCTTTTTTCCCGCCTCCGAGAAAAAAAGGCTTTTTCTTCCCCCTTTTGTTGTGGTTGACTTCCTTAGGCCACTGCGCTGCAAAACAAGTGAATGGGGGAGGAGCCAATATGCTAATTTGTTGTTGTTGTTGTTGTGTATTTGGAGTACAAGAAATGCGAACTGCTAAAACCTGTTTTGCTGTCTCCCAAACTTTTCCCTAAGGCAAGCCAATTATTTTCCCAGGGCGGGGGATCTGTATGCCGCAAGCGTAGTATGGGTTTTATCAAAATTTAAAGAGTCATCTCGTTTTGGGGGGGGTGTTTTTTTTTAAATCAAATGCTCCCCTTCCCTAAAATGGATCCCAGTTGGTTTCAAGTCCACTTCACTTTGGGATTGTGAATTGTGGCAGAAAAGTTATTATTTCCTGCGACAAGACATGGGATGCTGGAGTCACCGATGTAATATTGACGTGAAATCATCGCGAAGTATGGGAAACGCATCGTGTAAACCTGCTTTTGTTAAAAACGCTTCCTGGTTTTTCCTTATTGGGAATGGAGGATATGGATATGATTCAGCCTTCCCCAATTTGGGACCCTCCTGCTAATTTCCCCACTTTGAAATATAGATTTAATATAGAAATAGAAATATAGATTTATAGAGTTGGAAGGGACCTTGGAGGTCTTCTAGTCCAACCCCTACTCAGGAAGGAAATTCTACACCATTCAGACAAATGGCTGTCCAATTTCTTCTTAAAAACCTCCAGTGTTGGAGCATCCAGCACTTCTGAAGGCAAGTTCTTCCACTGATTAATTGATCTCACTGTCAGGAAATTACTTCTTAGTTCTAGATTGCTTCTCTCTTGATTAATTTCCATCCATTGCTTCTTGTTTTGCCTTTAGGTGCTTTGGAGAATAAATTGACCCCCTCTTCTTTGTGAGAGTCCCTTAAATATTGAGACTCTGCTATGAAGTCACCCCAAGTCCTTCTTTTAATTAAAGTAGATATTCCCATATCTTGGTGGGTAGCAGCATGAGTTACATCTTACCATGTTATAGAATTAACCCAGCACTGTTATTCTGCAAGAATATAGGAGCATGCCTTCTCTGTTGCGGCACTAGCCTCTGGAAATGACATTTCGTGAAATATTCATACAGTTTCCATTCTAATGATGATCATAAAATCATTCTTTAAAAATCCATTGTTCTCTTAGGCTTTGCTGTCGGTTGATTGCATAGTCTCTGTGTTTTGAGGTTTGGAGTTTTTATTGGTTGTGAGTCATCCTTTGGTTGGTTATGATCTTTCTTTTTCTGTCTGTGTTGTTTTTCTGCTATTAATTACAATCCACCCAGGATTCTTAGGTTTAAATGACACTTGGCTGGGAATGCAAAGAATTCCCAGCGCTGCATTAAAGAAGGTTTGCTTTTATACACCAGTTTGTGTTTGTTTAATTTGAACAAGGCTTGGGCCAGAACACCCAGGTTGGAGACCCCTGCTGTAGAAGATGCTAGAAGCCTCTGCTAGTGAAATGGCCAAATTAATGCCAAATGAAATCATTGGTGCGAATGCAGATAATGTTTGCCGCAATCAACATTTCTGGCAAGAGGAAGGGATGGCCGTGTGGTCACACGATTTATCAACATGTTGCCGGTAGCCTCGTTCGATATTGTGGCCTAATGTCTATGAAAACATAATCAAGCCAAACTAAAACCACGCGTTTGCTATTGTGGCATGGTAGCGCTGCTTTCTCGCTTGTGTGTTGTTCCACGGCTGTTCTGTGGTTGCTGAGAAACTGTAGTCAAAGGTGGAATTGTTAGTCAATAATTGCACACCTGATTTCCTTTTTTACACCCACTTATGTTTTCCGGTCTTGAACTCCGAAGGAGGATGGCAATTGCTTGCTTTGAATAGGACAGAAAGATGCATGGGGTCCGTTTGGCTGTTGAACTCTTTAGCATGTCTTTCAGCTGAATCCAGACTGCTTCCGTTGCTTCTTCAGTTCCACAGAGGAGCAGCAATGGATTAGCCCAGCTTCTAAATCTAGCCGACTAGGTTGTCGCAATTTTTCTCGCTGATCGTTTACATTTATCAGCTGCTGATAAGGTGAATTGGTCGCTTGTGGTAAGGATGCAGCTGTTCTTCACCAAAATCAGTCGGCAGACCGGACAGGTCTGGGGCAAAAACGGTCCACTAAAAGTTCATCTTGTTCCATCAGCGATTATGTGAATTTTGCTATGCAAGTTAGCCTAATTTTCGGTTTAGTTGGCCACATGACCATGGAAAATGTCTTTGGACAACAGTGACTCCTCCGGCCAGGAAACCCCCAGCACCTTGGTCTGGAGTTGGACACGATTGGACAGGGGAACCCTAATCTATCCCTGGACAGGGGAACCTTAAATCAATTTATCTATCCATCCATCCATCTTTTATTATCTATCTATCTAATCTACCTATCCATCCATATCTATCTATCTGTATTTATGTATCTATCTTATTATCTATCTACCTACCTACGTACATACATACCTATCTACTTTATCTATCTATCTCTATCATCTATCCATCTATCATCTATCTATCATCTATCTATCAATCGATTGATCGATCTATTGATCGAACTATCAATCTACTATCTATCTTGGAATATCCACATAACTCGTACAAACAACATTCATACTGCAATATGCACTACCCTTCTGTGAGTAAGACAATGAATTAAAGTAGCCACCTCTGATGGGGTATGGTAGGCTGCATTCCTACGAGGGAGAGGTTGATCCCGGAGCAGCAAGAGGCAGCTGAGCCTGGATATCATTTGTGAGAGGAAGAGGGTGAAGACAGCTCCTCCTTAATAGTCCCCCCCCCCCCAAAAAAAAGGGGATCACGTGACTATGGGACTCTGTAACTGTCATAAATATGAGTCAGTGGCAGAGCATCTGAATTTTGCGTGGCCACAGTTTGTAAGTCACGGTGGATCGTTTTGAGCTCTGCTAAACTGTTTGGCCAACTACTAGACTGGGGGTCGGCAGCCTGCACCTCTGGAGCCACGTGCAGCTCTTTCGGCCCTCTGTTGCGGCTCCCTGTTGGGTGATCCCACCACTGGCTGGCCCGGCCCCTCACCCTCCCCTCCCAGTCACTCCTCACCTGGCACGAGAAGGTAAAACACAAAAAAACAGAAATGGGAGGAAGGGGGGGAGAGAGAGAGGGAGGGAGGGAGAGCGCCATTTCCCACAGAAAACACCGGGAGCCAAAAAAAAACCTGGGTAGACGTGGCGGAGTGGTGTGTGTCATGTGACTGGGTGGGAGTGACGTTGAGTTGGCCACGCCCACTCTAGTTTTGTGGCTTCCGGCGTTTTCTGTGGGAAACGGGTCCAAATGGCTCTTGGAGTGTTGTAACGTTGCCGACCCCTGTACTAGATCACCTTTTATTTTATCATCTTTTATTTTATTAATCAGACATCACGCATTAAACATGGCGCAGCATAACCTCCGAAGCCGGTCCGTGTCAAAAATCGTAAAAGCTGTGATTCCAAAAAAAAAAAAAGAGGAAGAGTGACAGGCTTCAAGTGCAGCCAAATCGAAAACAAGAGGCTGCCTTTAAAAAAGACATTAAAAGCCAAACCAAACCAACCTTCTCCCATCCTGTTCCGAGCAATATTGAAATGAAGAATGGCCTCACTTTGTCATCTGTTCCAATTGATGTTCCACTCTTTCGCGTTGACAGCTGAAAAGGCCCACAGGTGCCATATAAAGAGGTGACCACGTTGTCATATTTCATTTAGGCGTCCCTCTGCAAAGGCATAATTACCTAATTAGGTTGTTAATTAGGAGATTAGCATTTCGCTCTATTGATAGAATGCTCTTTGCAGGCAGGAGTCGAGAAAACAGATTTGTTGGTCTAATTTATAAGTGTGGGGGGTTTCTTCTTCCCTTCCTCCCCCAGACCCAATACTGATTTGCTTAAAATATTCGGGGAGAAAAATTCTGCGTTCTCAGAGGTAGGAAAGCTTTTTTTCTGGAGACCCCGCCGTTTAGACGTGTCAGCCATGGCTAAGCGGGTTGGCCTTCTCCAGTTGTCCACCTGGAAGACACCCAGGTTGGAGAAGAAGAATAGAGATGATTTGCTAGGATTTCTTTCATAAAAATCTCTCTTCCTCCTCTTCTCTTTTTCCTCCTCCTCCTCTTCTTCTCTTCCTTCCTCCTCTCCTTTCCTCCTCTTCTCCTCTTTTCCTTCTGCTCCTCCTCTTCTTCTTTCCTTCAATTCCTCCTTCTCCTCCTCTGCTTTCATCTTCCTCCTCTTCTCCTTTCCTTCTCCTGCTCTTCTTCCTCTTTCCTTCTCCTCCTCTTCTCCTTTTCTCCTCTTTTCCTTCTCCTGCTCCTCCTCTTCTTTCCTTCTCTTCCTCCTCCTCCTCCTCTCCTTTCGTCTTCCTCCTCTTCTCTTTGTCCTCCTCTCCTTTCTTCCTCCTCCTCTTCTCCTTTTTCTCCTCTTTTCCTGCTCCTCCTCCTCTTCTTCTCCTCCTCCTCTCCTTTCATCTTCCTCTTCTCCTTTACTTCTCCTGCTCCCCCTCCTCTTTCCTTCTCCTCCTCCTCCTTCCTCCTCCTTTTCTCCTCCTCTTCTCCTCTTTTCCTTCTCCTGCTCCTCCTCCTCTTTCCTTCTCTTCCTCCTCCTCCTCCTCTCCTTTCATCTTCCTCCTCTTCTCTTTGTCCTCCTTTTCTTCTCCTTCTCCTTCCTCCTCCTCCTTTCCTCCTCCTCCTCCTCCTCTTCTTCTTTCCTCCTCTTCTTCCTCCTGCCCCTCATCCTCTTCTTCCTCCTGCCCCTCCTGTTGTGTCCACCTCCAAGCATTCCTGCTTAATTTACAAATCTCTTTTCCAGTCTTAATTTTTTTTTTCAATTAGCCCTGAAAGGAGCTGACATTTCTCCTCCCATCCGTTGTCTCTCTTCTTGTGTCAAGTACCTGGGAATTGACACATGGCAAAGAACATGGTGTCAATAGCAGAGAAGACACATTTTGCTGGAAAGGGCCGGATTGAAGAAACCTTAATTTGGAAACAATGCAATCCTGCCATGAACAGGAGATATATTTTTTTTATTTTTTAAATTATTTTTTTACTATCCTCCACTCTAGTGACTGCAGAAAGCTGAAACTGACAAACTGTAGATGTGTTCTTGCAAAACAAAAACAAAAAAAAGCCCCTGTGATATATTTCCTCCCCTTCTTTGCTAACATCACACATTCCTCTAAAGCATTTATCTGTGGGAAGTGGGGGAAATATCATTATTATTTTTTCCTGCAAGATGCACCGAAACTCCATGCTTTATTAATGATTTGGGAGACACAGCTCACTTAACGGTCGTCCTTTTTCAACGGCTTTTTGAACCCGCGGAACCAGGGGGCTGTCATTTGGAGAGAACGTAAGGAAAATAGAGTATTAGGGAGGGAAAATCCAAAATTTGGGTTAATGTCAGCATTCTAACTAACCAATTCCAACCCAATACACTCCGAGACATGCATTTCCTCAAAGGTCCATTTTATTAGAGTTGACATATTGGCACATCTGGGAAAACCCTGAATTGGAGAGTTTCGGATTTTCCCCTTCCCCAAAGAGAAACCAAGAATCCATCCCTTGCGTCCATCGCTCCATCACATGCCCCAATCCAATCTTCAACGTCCCAACTGGAGCCATCCTTCCAGCCGCTCCGCTCCAAGTGCAGGGCAACATTCCTTGTTTTTCCAAGTATTGTGCAAATACAATTCTCGCTGCCGTCAAAACCTGTAATATTAAATATATCTGTTTTTTAAAGAAATCATATTTTTCTGGTACTGTGCCTAACAAAAAATATTTCTGGCTTTAAATGTATGTGTTGCCTTTATCCTTTTCTCCAACCCATGTGTGTGTTTTCATCCAAATTTTTCTTGCCTTTTCTTTTTTTTTTTTTTGACATCGGTCCAAACAAACCCATTTATTTCCAAAAAAACAAAAAACCAGACAGTCTTGAGTTCTTCTTCCTGCTTTTCTGCTGTTATTTTGCCCACCGTATTGGTAGCCGGAGATCCTGACACGGGAATAGTATATTTACAAATGGTAACCCCCCCCACTGCCGTTTGCCCTTGGACTAATGTGCAAGTTGAAAAAGTGCCAGTTGTGAGAAGGTGCCAGAAAGGTGCCCGCATCCTTTCCAAGGTTCCCACCCAGGCCGTAAACGGTGTGAATTTGGGGTTCAGTGCACAGGAAGATGGAAATAAATATATAAATGGGCCTTTGCACCTGCTGTTAGCCTGTTGTTTAACTCCCTCGGCAGACATTAAATCATTTTCAAGCACAATAATAGCATGGGAGGTAAATTAACTAACCATTAACAATCTTATAAATACACAATTAACATGCCAGCGTTTATACGACGAAGGCGTGGATGGGGCAGCAGTAATTTTTGACTGGGAGTTAGCTTCGCCGGGTCTTTGAAGTGCCTCAAGTGGTTAATAATAATAATAATAATAATAATAATAATAATAATAAAGATACGTATGATGCTGGCAGCAACCCGTATCAACCAATCAATCAGTCAATAATTGTGATACATTTTTAAATCTTCAGTTGACTGAGTTTCACGTTTAATAAATACTAATACTAATAATAATAATAATAACAACAATAATAATAATAGATACCTATGATGCTGGCAGCAATCCGTATCAACTATCAGAGCCAGTCGATATTTATGATGAATTTTTGAATGTTCAGTTGACTGTTTCATGCAATAATAATAATAATACGTAATAATAATAATATGTAATAATATGTAGTAATAATAATAATAATAATACAATATGAAGAGCAGTCCTCGGTAATCCGCTCTCGTTGCCTAAATCACATTATGGATACCTTGTTGACAGAAAAGAATGTTTCTAGTTTTGGGGTTGAGCTGTGGGCTTCTCGGTGTTCTTTGAGGTTGGTGGTTTTCTTTACGGCGGCTCCGTTAGTCACAGGGCTGTTGAGAGAATCTGGCTCCCCGATTGAGTTGGCTTGTCAGAAGGCCGCAAACGCAGAAGGACCGAGTTGGAAGGGACTTTGGAGGCCACCTAGTCAACCCCCCCTCCCCCCAAGCAGGCGACCAAAGCCGATCACACGATCCCGCAACCGTCATAAATGCACGTTGCCGGTTGCCAAGCCTGTGAATTTGGATCACGCGCTGGTCGTAAGCGTGAAAAACGATCCTAAGTCCCCTTTTTTCCAGTGCCGTTGTAAGTTTGAACGGTCACTAAATGGTCACTGTTGTAAGTCAAGGGCCACCCCGCTTGGCACCCTTTCCTAAGCTTGTCCTCTTCTGTCCTTTGGTCCCGCAGGTAACGAAGACATTGGTTCAGCATGGGTCGGAGGAGATAGTAGGGGAAGGCATCAGAGCGTGGCTCAGGATGGCTTTCTTGGATAACCCAGCCATTATCCTGGCTCACATCCGGCAGTCGCATGTGACCAGCGATGACACGGGGATGTGTGAAATGGTCCTCATCGACCACGACGTTGACCTGGAAAGAATCCACCCGGCTTCGGCCAACGGGGACGACAGCTCGGAAGGACCAAGCAGCAACGGCGAACCTCAGGGTTACGTGTACTCTCAGTCCGTGGACATTACCTCAAGCTGGGACTTCGGCATTCGAAGGCGCTCAAATACAGGTGAGTCCCTCAGGGAGCATCTTGGGAGCTCTTCCAAGGAGGAGATGTAGGATAGGATAGAGAATGGAATGGAATGGAATGGAATTCAGAATGATAGAGTCAAGGCAAGTAGAGTGGAATTGAATTCTTTATTGGCCAAGTGGGATTGGACACACAAGGAATTGTGTCTTGGTGCAAATGCTCTCAGTGTACATAAAAGAAAAGATATATCCATCAAGGGTCAAGAATCATAAGATACAACACTTAATAATAATCATAGAGAAAGAAAAGAAAAGAAAAAGAAAGAAAGAAAGAAAGAAAGAAAGTAAGTAAGTAAGAAAGAAAGAACGTGCCCTGGTCAACTCCAGACATCCCTGGTTAAAGGAATCGAGTAACAAAGGGGGTGCAATTTTTTTCCCCCTGTTTGAAACAAACAAATAAACACCTATTCCCTTATTTGTTTTGGGTGGAGCTAAATAAAACAAACCATAGGGGGGAAAATAACTAAATTAGGGGTCTGTCTACATGGCGATTCTCAGTCATCCATCAGTTTGGCTAAAAAAAAAAATCCAAGTTTTGACGTGTCATTTTCTAGGAGCTTTTTCTTTAAAAACAAAAATCCCAGTCCTAACCAGTTTATCCAATTGTTCCTCTTCTTTGTCTGGGGGGGGGGGGGTGGGGAATAATCTGACATTTAAAACATAAAGAGAATTCCAAGTGGCAGCGGAGATATCCGTCTCCTGATTACTGATATTTCACCCATTTGAGCGTGGACTGTTTTTGGATGTGGAGTCGAAAATATGTAAAGAGGAAAAATGATATTCATTTTTTAAGATTTGACTAATGTTGCACAGATACAAATCATTTATTTTTACTACCTATAAACTGTTCCAAGCACAGGGAAGGAAAAGCTATGCTAATTTATATAGCGTTGACATTTTATAATTTTCATGATTTTTTTTTTAGATAAAAGATTTTATATTTAAAACTTTAATAGTCTAGTCTGAGTTCATTTATCTTTAATTTTTGAAACGGGGAGAGTAATTCATAACAGTAATTTTATTCCTGTAATGTAATATTCACTTCAGTTCATTTGTGCATTAAAATTCCTTTAAGACCGTTATTAATGATTTATATAATGAAATGTCATATTAATCACAGAAGTTTTCACATTTTATTATTCTCTTCCATGTTAATACTATCTTTATGATCTCTATTAATGTTTTATATCCTCTAATTTCAATTATAAATCAAGAACATTTTCATGTTTTTGTTGGTATTTGCTTTTCAGAGATGCCACCTTTAAAATTTTATTGCATGCACCCCCAACCATAGATGTGCAGCATAAAACATCTTTATTCATAGAAAGGTAGTTAATTATGTCTTTTGTTCATAGCAAACTTTCGTTGACAAACTTAAACATTATAATATATATATTTTCCCCCCTTTTTCTAAGCTCAGAGACTTGAACGGCTAAGGAAAGAGAGGCAGAATCAAATCAAATGCAAAAATGTGCAGTGGAAAGAGAGAAATGCCACCTGTTCTGGTAAATATATATATATATTATTTTATTCATTATTTGTTTCCAGGCCGGTTTCATGCATAAAACCTGGTTAGTTTGTAAATCGTTGCATGATAAAGGATGAAAACAATTTGTGGGAAAAGACAAGTAACGTCGGAGAAAATTCCTGTAAAGGATTCACCCGAAAACATGAGCTGTCCATCCATTCGCGCGTGCTGCCCATCTGGACTTCCACATCCATCATCCCTAGCCAGAAAGTCTCATGAGCAGGCAGGATGATGGGACTTGTAGTCCAACACTCGCGTTTAGCCACAGGTGGTCAAAGCTGGAATTTTTGGGCAAAGGCCTCCTCTTTGTTTTTTTGTCCTGATGGATCCAAATAAGATTCATTTGGGGGAACAGAATCGGTTTTAGAGATTGCCGGGGGCGCTGTTCCATTTCGGACCCCCGTAAAGGGAATTATCTCAAGCTTCTGTTGTCCTGAGCTGCACTCTTGCTGCCGTATCGGAGCTGCTAATCTGAAGCAGATTAATTTTGTCCTCTTTGTTCGAGAACAGCAAAACGGGGTGGCTTCCGTTGTGCGCCTTCTTAGTTCACAACACACAGACCCTTGTTTTATTTATTAGGCTGCTGTTCCTCTGAGGGGCACAAAGCAGGACTAGTGGGAGATATTCCATTTTTATTCCAAGAAGCTGTGAGCTTGTAACCTAAGGGAGAGATCTGTGTCACTTTTCATCGCTTTAAAGCGTATCCGTTCGGCGAATACACAGCCAGATTCCTTGCAAAATCCGCTGAGCCATTCGAGAATTGGCCTTCGCAGCTGACTCCTTTCAGTCTTCACAGCAAATCTTCTCCACTTTCTCCTTGTTTACACAGTACATGGAAATAATTGGTTCACTATTTATGAACTGCACACTGTTGTATTTTGCTCCTCTGCATTATCAATATCTACATTTTGGGAAGTGCTCTGCTCAAATTCTGAGCGAAGAAGCTTGAAAACCCTCCCCATAGCAAATGACAAATCAAACCACTGGTACGTCAACAGAGCAAAACCCCTCACTTTCTTCCAGCACTGATGATGTTCCCTAGTCAGGTGATGAAACGTCTGCAAGAAAACAACCGAACGCAGAGAGCGTTAATGACCCCCAAATCAAGCCAGACCTTCTGATCTTTGGTGCCATATCACAGTTTCCCCAGATCATCCCATCACTCATTCAGCAGAAAAGAATTTGGGAGATGGAATCAGCATCTGTGCCAGCCAAACAAACCAGGAGCCCAGGATCTTGCAATCTTTTCCCAAAGGGAAAAATTCCCTGTTAAAATGAGCTAAAGCAAACCAGACCGATGACACTCAACGGAATAACCGTGTCTCAAGTTCATTGTTAGACGTGAATTTCTTTTCTGGCATTTTTTTCCTTCTCCAGAGCAGATTGGTCTCTTCAAATTAGATAAAAAGGCTGTGACATACTTGGTGTTAGTGACGATCGTGACTGTTGAATCCGTCCCTTCTGAGTTAAACTCAGCTCGGTTTAGTTATCTCGGGGTCTTCTCTTTTTGTAATGGTGACCCACCCGCACCTCTTCCATCTCAATATTTTTGGCTCGAGCTGTCGTCTCCGTGAAGCCGGCTCCAGTTTGACAAGCTTTAATCCCGCCATTTAACAAATGAGTCATCCCCACCCCCCCCCCGTGCCCACCAGTTTTGGAAGTCCTCGCTCAATCTGCCCGAACCTCCGTTCCAATCCTCGAGAGAGACAAGCGTGTAAATCTTTGGGACGTCTACAGATCCAGGAGTAAGCAAGATTGGTAGCTTGGAAGCGGATCTGTCAAATGGTGATGGATTGAGCTTGGGGGGCACCTCGTTCGTGGAGCAGATGTGTGGTGAAACCCCCCTCCAATTCCACATTGGCTGAGCAGAGAAGAAACCAGTGGCAATCGGCAATAGGCAACAGCTCCACAAGTCTTGACAACTAAGCTCACCTGTCTTCACTTTTTAAAATAAAGACACCCTTGCCTTACCCATGAACTTTCTGGCTCATCCTGAACATCTGACAAAGTGTGTGTCCCTACCCCCCAGTTCCTAGGTTGAGTTGATGCTCCAATATACCAAAGCTCCCCATCTTCTCTTGATGGGATGGTTAGCTTCCACTTTCACGAGGTCCCTTCCTATCCCATTAAAAACTCCCAATTTTGGAAGCTCTCACCAAGCCACAAACATCCACGGGCTTCCAGTGGTACCCTTCAAGGTTCAACTACATATTTGCAACCCTCAGTGTAAGAGTTTTCCACATCCCTCTCAACCCCATGGCAACTGAGTTGAACTGAATACTTTTATTTGGCCAGGTGTGAGTAGACACACAAGGGATTTGCCTCTGGCACAGAAGCTCTCAGTGTTGTCCCGTCGGCCACTGGCTCATAAAAGTGTGTGTAACATGGAGTAGCTGCTTCGGGATTGGATAACTGACCAGGGACAGGGTCCATGTTACCTAAAGGTCAAGGTAGAAGTTCTCCTCGCACATAGGTCACTTCCGTCTCTACGGGGTGGTGCTCACCTCCATTCCAAAGCCGCTGTCCAAAAACGTCTCCGACTAAACGCTGAAGGCGCATGGAATGCGGTTCCCTTCCCGCCAAAGGGGTCCCTATTTTTCTACTTGCATTTTTTTTTTTACATGCTTTCGAACCGCTAGGTTGACAGAAGCTGCGACAAGGAACAGGAGCTCACTCTGTTAGATGGCGCTAGGGATTCGAACTACTGACCTTTCTGATTGAGAAGCTCAGCGTCTTAACCACTGAGCCACCACCTCCCTTGTTGTTACCTAACTGTAGCTAAATTCCAGTTCCCCATAGACCAGCTTTTCCATTGGAGGTTTCAGCCTTGGAGGGATCATCCAGCAGATACTGTAATCTCAGAGGTGCTTTTCCAAAGGCAACTGGGCAACGTTTTTTCCTTGAGGAAGGCGCTTTGCTTCTTATCCGAGAAGCTTCTTCCATTCTGACTTCTTCACTTCTTTGCATCCAAGAAGCTTCTTGGATGAGAAGCAAAACGTCTTCCCAAAGGAACAACAAAGTCCAGTCGCCTTTTTGAGAAGGCACCTTTGAGGCCACCAGGGCCGAGAATCTCCGCGGCCATTCAGATGTCTCAATGTTCCTCTCTTTTCTTTCGAACCCCAGCCGAAGAGCTGAGCCACCTCTTTGAGAAGAAGAACTTCAAAGTGAAGCCTGCCCATGCTCCTGTGAAGCCATCCATCCTCTCAGTCCGACTGGAACAGTGTCCTCTGCAGCTGAACAACCCCTTCAACGAATACTCCAAGTTTGACGGCAAGGTAAGCGACAGCGACCCGCTGCTCCGCGTTCCTTTTTCACGGTTGCTTTGTGGGGGGGGGGAGGTCTCCCGAAATCAAACCTTCCAATCCAAGCACAGCTCGGACGAAGGGGGCTGAAACGGGGGTTGGATTCCTGGAAGGAACATCTTGACCTTTAAGGGGTTTGATGCCAACAGTGTGACGGCCCACCAAACCTACCCTGTTTCCCCGAAAATAGGACCTACCCTGAAAGTAAGTCCTGGCTTGGTTTTTACACGTTCTCGCCCAATATAAGCCCTACCCCCATCAAATAAGCCCTAATTAAGATTTCTTCAAGGTTGGCAAGGCTTTCCTAAAGGCCTCTGGAGGTGAGAACAAAGCTCTAGATCCGATAAAATATCGCTTGTGACAATTAAGCAACCTGGTAGGCCTGAGTGACACATGCCAGCGCGATGGGTCCCTGAAGACGTATTTTTATCACTGCGTTTGGATGCTTTGAGGTGGTCGCTTTTTTTTTTTTGGTTTGTTCCCCCAGCTGTTATTCAAAAGCAGCGATCATTCTCCCCAAAAAAAAAAAATTCAGCGAAGGATCAACTTAACTACCGCCAGCTTGCTTTCTCGAGTTTCAATCGCTCTCGCTCTGCCTTTCTTTACCCATCAAAATAAACATTTTAGTGAGCCAGTCGAGAGATGGAATGTTCCCCGGATGGTTCAAACTTTATTCTTTAAAAAAAGAGAAGAAGAAGAAGAAGAAGAAGAAAAAAAGAGAAAATCAAAGCCGGTGTTCCCACTTTGAAACAACAAACAAAAAAAGATTTCAAGAGTCACCCCCAGCCCCTGGAGTAAATATATAATTAAGTAGGGACATTTTATTTATTTTTTTTTACAAAAAGCATGCTTAATTAGGCCCCCCAAACTCCCCCCTACCCCCCCATAATAAACTTCCCCATCTCTTCCCAATTAGGCATTCCTTCCTCAAGAGACCCAACTGGTTGAGTTAATTATGCAAATCAGGCACGTTTTTCTATTCCCAGGCGAAGGATTTATGAATGTTTGCAACAACAACAAAAACACACACACACACACACACACACACACACACACAAAAACAACAACCCTGCAACTCTACCTACATAAAAAGGGAATTCAAATTGTTGTATTTGAAACCCGGGAAAAAAAAAAAGCTTAAAGAGGGAAAGATTTGTTTAAAAAAATATTGATATTTTTTTTTTAATGTCAACATAAGAACCTCTCTGCGTGGTTCCTGTGATTTATTTATTTTTTTAATCACGTTGTGAATTCAAATTGAAAGCAGGGCAGATTTAGTGACGGATCGTGTGTGTGTGTGTGTGTGTGTGTTGCTGAATTAACCTTTCTCAGCCATTCCAGAGAGCAGTGGCCTGTGTTAAAAGTACGCTGGGTTTAGCATTCCAACATCTCCAAAAGATTTTGGGTGCTCAGCAATGCTTAATGGATCGCGCGACGGCTGTTGTTACCTTATTATCCTAAATTGTCCCAAAGGCAAAAACAGACTTCGTTTTTCCTCGAAGACGTTTTGCTTTTCACCCAAGAAGCTTCTTCAGTTCTTCGTTTTCAAGGGGGGGGGAAGCACCTTTGTGTGTGTTGCACCTTTGGGACAACCTGGATGACGTGAGAATCTTCATAGACCCTCATCCTGAATTAATTGCTCCTTTCCTGTCCGTTTCGGTCCATCCGTGCAAAGTTTCTAGGACTTGCTCAAGGTGGTGAAAGCAATAGATCACCAAACACCCCGAAGCTTTCGAACTGGGGAGGGAAAAAAATGATTGTGTTTTGTTTTTTTTTTTAAAAAATAAACCTCTGCCTTGCACTTCTGAAAAATGCAGCAAAAATTAAACTTCCCTGCCACAACATACTTCAGCTCTTTGGGGATGAGTCCATCGAATTTGAGGCTAAGAGGGGGCTCAGGAGGGGGTCCAAGATCCTGGCCCCCTGTCTGAAAAAAAACACCCAACAACAATTTCTTTGTTAGCAACTGTTTTTTAGCAAGGAGGCAGGGGGGAAAAGGATAATTCATGAGTACTAATTGCCCGGCTGTTAATTTTCATAAGTGTTGATAGAAGCAGTTCCTTAAATTAAACTTTGTTTAAAACGTACCAAGGGAAATATTCAGCAATGTCGGGCCTGAAATGAAAATTAATATGAATGCTGTGGCAATTAACACGTACTGGTTAATAGCTTTTAGCAGCATTTTGGGAGGGTAGACCTTAAATACATTTTTCGCATGCTGCTCTTGTACCAGTTGTGTTCCACATTTACGTCTGGATAATTATGAACAAATGTTTTGGTGTGGTTTCCCCCCACACACACGCACACACACAATCGTTGGGTACTAAATAGCTTTCCCAAAAAGAAGCACGCACACACACACACACACACACACACAGCAGATAAAAGATGGAGAAAGGAAATAGACTGTGGTGTCGCTGATTAAAAATATGTCTGAGATAATGGTTTGATATTAAAAAATCAGGTGTACACAAATTAGAGGTTTTAATTTCCATTTTCCGTAATGAATTATTTCTAGCCTGAACAGGTGTATCCAAATTAAACTTCTGCATCATTTCTCAAGTGCTTTTTTTTTTTCTTTAAAAAGAAACTGTAAAAACTGTATACTCCCAATTAAATGCATCAAAATTAAGTCTTGATTTTTTTTTTGAAATGCCTTTAAAAAAAGAGAGAGAATTGGTTGTTTTTTAGCTTTTTCCCCCCCACTTGTTCACTCTCAAAATACATGTAATTTATGTTGTTATTGCACATTCAAGCACGCGTATTTTCCTCTTGCACCTATTTAGGTGCCAAGGAGAGGTTACACTGTCTTAAAACAAGGTGAAAATGAGAAAAGTATTAAAAATTAGAAACGAAAACAGCAGCCTGACTGAACCTCTTTCAAATTCTTTAAAA
>NC_142006.1:8105630-8163130 GCF_049901715.1 Pseudonaja textilis
CTGGAACTAAGGAGGAATTTCCTGACATTGAGAACAATTAACCTGTGGAACTGCTTGCCTCCAGAAGTTGTGAATGCTCCAACACTAGGAGTTTTTTTAGGAAGAGATTGGACAGCCACTTCTCTCAAATTGTATAGGGGGTCAGACTAGTTGGCCTCCAAACTCCCTTCCAACTCCGATGTTCTATGTTCATGCCCAACCTGGGGCATGCTTACATTTTGCTCTTTGGCACCTGCCCTGCCAATGTCCTAATCCAACATGAGGTGGAACCACTGGACAGCCATTTGTCCGGAATGGTATAATGTCTCCTGCTTGAGCAGAGGGGTTGGATTAGATGACCTCCAAAGTCCCTTCCAACTCTGTCATTCGGTTAGAACTATGCCTTAAAGTCCTCGCTTCACATCCCTTTGCAAACACAAGTGATGCACTTAAGTCGATAAATCCACGCCTTTAATCAAGTGGGACTTAATTCGCAAGTTGTGTGTCTTGACTGGAGTAATGTCTGTGCTATTGGATCTGTAATCCTGGACCTTCAGACTAACTTGTTGTCCAGGATCTGGCGCATTATCTTCCAAGCTTTTGTCCTTCTGTTGATTCTGGTAATCAAGGAGGGAAGCAACCTAGAACTAAGGAGAAACTTCTTAACCGTGAGAACAATTAACCAGTGGAACTGCTTGCTTCCAGAAGTTATGGGTGCTGCATCACTGGAGGCTTTCAAGAAGAGACTGGACATCCATGTGTCTCGGGTTTCCTGCCTTCTAGTCTCGTTGGACGAGAAGACCCCAAGATCCCTTCCAACTCTGTTTATTCTGCTCTATCATCCAAGTCATAACTGGGCGTAAACTTCATCGGAGAACTCTTCAAGTCCAAAGAATCCTCAACCCAACATTTGCCCTCCTGTAAGATTCATTTTCTCAGGATGCCACCAAAGAGTTAACCAGGCAGCCCGTACCTCACACATACCCGTATCCAGATGCACATCTGTTAATAAAAACAACAGTTGGTTACTTTTACTGACATCCTATGATTTATAAGTCGGCTTGCAAGATTAATTTTTCTTTTGGTTTCAAAAGGAAGAAAAAAAAAAAATCAGCCTGTCATTTTTCACCCCGGAATCATATTGTCATTAGACATAATCTCCCTATTGTAAGGAGAAACCTGAACAAATAAATGGTTTTGCTAGCTGCTCTTTTCATTATTTTTTAATTCTTTCTGGCAGCATATTTCTTGAATAAATAGCTGGGGGGAGGGGGAGGTGTCGGGGGGAGCCCACCCCATTAATTATTATCATCTCCGCAGGAAAGCTTCAGAAGTTGCAGAATTTTTTTGTTCTCTTATTTTTTGTTCTTTTTTAACCTGAAAAATAAAAAAAAATACGGGAAAAGAGGTCCGTTTTCCAATTCTGAATTCTGGGACATTTTGGTGCTTTGTCAGCATAAACGATACTGACAACCTAAGACGGAGCTTCCTTAAATCTTCCAGGTCGCAGCATTAATATAGATTTAAGTTCTGTTTTCCTCTCACTATTTAAAGTTGATCTGTCAGTCATCCTTCAAAGGGGACCCTGGAAGCGGGCGGAAGTTACTTCCATGAAAATAGACTCGGCGTTTATGTGGGTTTGGTGGCCAGAGAGGCACCACGGAAGGGAGAATCAAAAGTTAACCCACCCATTTCACAGATTATATTTTAACTCTCTGGGTGTGGGTGTGATCTAATTTAGAATATGTCGTTCCAATAAATCCAAATAGATATTAATCAATATCCATAGATATCCCTAGAAGCTGAAGGATGGGAGAATTAACCTATGTGCAAGAATTGGCAAGAATCAGCCTAGGAAGAAACAAGGAAAACAGTCGGTAGAGGCTCTCTGAACTCGGTGGTTTTCTTGCAGGCATTTAATCACCCAACTAGATAACATCATCAGCGCTAGAAGAGAGTGGGGTTTGCTCTCTGTTCATATACCAGCCTCTTAGGCTGCCAGGGTTAGTGGCAATGTTGGCGATGGTCCCTTGTTTAGACTGTGGTTTATTTTTCAATTTTCTGAGTTGGTAGTTCCTTGATTTAAGGTATGGTTTCCTGTTTGATTGTTGGTCTACTATCAACCTGGGTGTTAATCTCTGCTACTGGCCAAGAAGCATTTTGGGCTTTTTTTTTGTTCCCTTCCAATATTTATAAAGGTAAAGGTTCCCCTTGCACACATGTGCTAGTTGTTTCCGGCTCTAGGGGCCAGTGCTCATCTCTGTTGCAAAGCCGAAGAGCCAACGCTGTCCAAAGACGTCTCCGTGGTGATGTGGTCCCTATTTTTCTACTTGCATTTTTTACACGCTTTCGAACTGCTAAGTTGGTAGAAGCTGGGACAAGTTAATGGGAGCTCAATCCGTTATGCGACGCTAGCGATTTGAACCTCCGAACTGCCGACCTTTCTGATCGACAAGCTCCGCGTCTCAGCCACTGAGCCACCGCGGCTCCCTTGTGTAACCCAACATATATAGGACATGTTTATTGTCTCATCCTAGCCGACATCTAGGGCCTGTTTCTTATCGTGTGTCTAGCAGTGTCACGTCCTTGGTTTTTCTGCTGTCACCTGGTACTTGAGTTTCCAGAAGACTAAAATTGACAGATGCTCCTCTGCTGAAGTCTGACTTTGGGGGGTTTTTGGCGGGGGGAGAAAGACTTTCCAAAAAAATGGTCAGTTCAATGAAAGACAGGGTTGAGGTGCACATAAAATACGCTGTGGGGAGAACTTCCCTTCCATCGCTCAGAACCTGAGTTCACCCGGTGAAGCTGAATAATGAGGCCTAGCCACCTTGAATCTCCGAAGAGGGGGTGGTGTATAAATGACTGTATAAATCAAGAAATAATGGGGCATTCAGCACAGACAAACAGGAAGAAGCCGTCTTGACACCTGGTGGGCTATTAAACCCTGGAAGCTGCCACCAGCCGATGAATTGATGGAGGCCAGCATGGACAACTCCGAAAGGGAGATTCGTCCGTCGGTGGAGGACAAGGCTATGGATGTCAGTAGCTCATAGTGACCCATACATTACGTCTAGTATCAAAGGTAATACGTCTCTTTGGTGCCAGGAGCTTAGGAAAAAATATATATTTGTATGTCAGAGCCAGGTCCTTCAAACCAGGGGAAGGTGTTCCAGGCAAGGCCGGTCTCGGGTGCCTCTCGTTGTACCGTGGAAGTAAACTCACCCGCCAGCATCATTTTGGGATATTTAAAATATTTGAATGCTAAATCAACCTCCGGTATTCTCGACTGTTCGACTCTGCTAGTTTGCTCATCTAATCCAGGCTGCTCAAGGATTTGTTTAGGAGTGCCTTTTCTTCGGGATGAGCGACCTACTGCAAGATAGACTTTAGTTACTCTAGTTCCACCACCACCACCACCAAAAAAACAAACAAACCTGTTTTAAAACCAGCTGCCAGAGAAAGATACAGGATTCCTAAATAATAAGTTGGAAAAAGGAGGAGGAGGAGGGAGGAAGGGAGGAGGAAGAGAAGGAGAAGGAAAAGATGAAGGAGGAGGAGGAGGAGGAGGAGAAGAAGAAGAAGAAGAAGAAGAAGAAGAAGAAGAAGAAGAAGAAGAAGAAGAAGAAGAAGAAGAAGAAGAAGAAGAAGAAGAAGAAGAAGAAGCTCTATTATATTTATCTGTCTAGAGTCAATAAATCTGTTTTCTGCAGATTAAATACCGACTTCTCTTTTCGAAAAGCTTTGTTTCCTCAAACCTCTTATCAGGCGGAGTGTGGCACTAATCACACCTACAGAAACTTGTAATTTTCCTCAAGGAGGTGACACCGACAGAATTAAAAATGAAGGCGCCCCCCCCTCCCTCCCTCCTCCTCCTCCTCCTGGAAAATCCAGTTCATTACAAATTAGCAGTGGTCTTAAGGAAGTGGAGGGCTGAGAGGTGTCAACGAGTGATAGGGGGAAAAGAAACCCACCATTTTCAACTGTCAGAGCCTGGGAGCCAAGCTAACCCTGGAACAAATTAATCACATATTGTCAAGGCAAAGTTGCATCAAATTAACACATCGGATTCCGGCATATTAATGTGAGAATGCTTTCACCTGATTATTACTGCAAGCCATTGCCACTCTGCGGCTGCAAAGATATAATTAAATTGCTAAATAGAACGCGCGTATTATATCTCCGCGCACATTTAGGGTGCAGGAGCTGAAAAGATCACAGCCCGGGAAGTGACAGATTCCATTTTGTGGGATGAAAAAAACTTGGTTCTCACTCTACTCGTCCCTTCCAATCACGCCCCCCCACCACCACCCCCTATCCCCTATTCCTCCCTCTTCATCCCTCCTGGCCTTGTTGTTTTATTTACTTAGGAGTATCGGAGGATGAAATGAGAAAACTTAAGTTACCAGCCTTTGCAGACCCACTCTCTTCCACTTAGATGAAATACATGTTTAATTTAACTGATTTGCTAGGCTGGATCTGTGAATCTGTAATTGCTCCAACCCAGAAGCTTGCCCGCTCTCTTCTTCTGGATTTCACTGAACAAATGAAGCACACACACACACAAAGAGAGAGAGAGAGAGGGAGAGAGCATGAGAGAGAAGGAGGGAGAGAGAGAGAGAGAAAGAGAGAGAGAGAGAAGCTTTGTTACCACATCATCACAAGACTTTGAAGCAAAAGCACCTCAGTCCTCCTTCGAAGCATTGCCAATCCGAGCTAGAATGGAGACCCATAAGCCACAGCTCGAGGGAGCCCCCCCCCCCATACATCCTTCTCCTGGATGCTGGCCTTTTTAATGTGCTAGAAGGATCAGTGGCATGGAAGGTAATGATTCATTTATCAACGGGATCCAGTGAAGCACGGACTCTGGTTCCAGCTACCCTTTTGCCCTTCCCTCTTTGGCGGAGGGTGCCCCCAACGCGTCCGTCAAAGTTAGATTTCGCACCCGCTGCCCAAGGCTTTCTATTTTGGGGTTGCCTCGGCAGCCCAGTCACAACTCCAAGGTTGGAGAGACTGGCTGAACTAGAAGGAGGAGTCAAGTAGGGAATTAGTCTGGAATCTGTATGTAGCCACAAAAGAGCAAGATCCGATCTCTCTTGAATGCCACTGGACCTTATCTAGTCTGGTCCAGGTACCAACTGCCATTACTCCTGAGTCGCCTGGGCTGCTGCAGCTGCTCTTTCCTTCCAGCAGCCCTGCGCGCATGTGCACTGGGCACAGGCTCCTCGGGCTCCTCTTCCTCGCTGCTGCCAGCCCTCACAATCTCCGAAGGCAGCACCCCACTCTCTGATGGTCCTGGCCCCATCCCTGCATCACCCGCAGGCCCCTCATCTGAGTCCTCGCTCTCCGAGACCTCAGCTGTCCACACCTGTTGCCCAACACCTGCCAATCACCAGTCAGACATTGCGAAATGTTGTTGCGGAAAAAACCCAGGATCAGGGTGAGGATTAAGCCTTCATGATAGTGGTTTGAACACCAAGTATTAGCTCAAGGAGAATGAAAAGGAGGGCAGCCATTCCTAATGAGATATAGAATATAATTTTAATGAACATGCCGTTTGAAATAGATACCGCGGAGCTTGAGGTGGGCGGGAGAAGGAGGGAGAAGGAGAAAGCGGCGGTCATTTAATTAGAACATGTTTAATTAGAATAAAAAATTTCCAAAAATACAATTTTATGTGACAGCCTAGTTAATCTTCTGCTTGAATCATATTGCGTTTTATTCAATTTAATTGATTTTAAGCTTGGTCTAATGTTATTATCCTTCACTTAATTATACATGGCTCAAAATCGTACCACGTTCATAAGTCAACATTCCCAATAGCCGAAGAAAAGGATTGAATTGTTTTATGAGCAGAAGGATGATAAAAAAAAAAAAATATCCAGGCCTGAGAAAGAAAAGGCCAGGCGCTCTTGGGGGGAAAAATACATATTAGAGGATGCTATTATTTTCTAAAACAAAGGACAAAAAAAACGATCTCCCCTGCAATCGTTTTATTTTCAGGAAACATTATCAGTTTTCTTTTTAGATTATTAATCTGTCGTACCTCCTGTAGGGCCAGAGTCTTGAGATATAAAAACTGAGATATTTGCACATGGACAAACCGGAGTTCCATGAAGTATCAGTTCACGATCAATTGCCATGGGTTTATTTGAGGGTTAGAATTAGCATTTTCCATCGTGATTCTTCTCAGTCAATCTATATATATATATATCTAAATATCTTTATCTGTCTTATCTATCTATCTATCTCTATCATATCTATCTATCTATCTATCTATCTATCTATCTATCTATCTATCTATGTCTTTCTCTCTCTCTATATATATACATATACACACAAAAGCGAAAGACTCCTCACGCATCATCACAAAATCTCCAGAACTGTAAAGCCTACAAGCTTGAAATTTGGCACGTATGTTCCTCTTGGCTTCTGGGTGCTCACTAAGAAAGGATTTTTCAAAATGACCATCAGAGCATTAGTGTTAACTATGTTATTATTATTAACACGCTCTGATGCTAAGGAGTTCTACTCCCCCTCCCCACCTGAAAAGAAATCTCTTCCAAATGCAAAACACAAGCAGAGGAATCGCAGTTGCAGTTTCACAGCACCAAGCAGCTTCAGTAAAGAACAGTTGAGCTAAGCCACGCCCAGGCTCCTTGCTGTCTCCTCCTTGCTCATACAGCAAATACTCTTTCAGTTTCCAAACAGCCCTCAACTCTCACACAGTGACAGGACGCTAGCCAGATGAATACTGATGGATGCTGATAGGCAGAGGCAGAATTTTTTCCCCCTTATTTTCCTCCCCAAAAACTAAGCCCGACCACATAGTTCCGTAGCGAAGCATGGGTATCGAGCTAATAGTACCAACTAGGTACTAGCTAGGTTGCTAGGTTGGAGATAATGGAAAGTGAATCCCAACGGTATGTGGAATTTTGGAGTCTTTGGTGCTCCTTAAACTCGGTGGCTTTCTTGGAGATGTTTCATTACCCAACTAGGTAACAACATCAGGCTAGAAAGGAGTGGGGTTTGTTCCCTATTTATATACAATATATCCTCAGTCCCTTCCAGCGCTGATAATATTATCTAGTTGGGTAGCTCAGGGTGAAATTGTTGGGTCCTTGGAGCTCTCTGAGCTTGGTGGTTTTCTTGCAGACGTTTCTTTGCCCAGCGAGGTAACAGCATCCGTACTGGAAGGGAGTGGGATTTGCTCCCTATTTGTATACAGTATATATCCTCAGTCCCTTCCAGCATTGATGATGTTATCTAGCTGGGTGTAGAAACGTCTGCAGGAAAGCCACCAAGCTCAGAGAGCACCCACAATTCAACCCAGAGCTGCAAGCATCCTCTTCGCTTTACGTGGTATAATTATTAGCGGGGATATTAGGAGGAAGGGTGTGGAAGTGCAAAAGAGGCAGGAAGGAGGAATTTCGGAAGAAAACACGAGTGTGGGAATGGCTCCTGAAGCCGGAGCAGAATCTTCATTGCCTAGGAAATTATTCCTCAAAACTCGCTTTGCCTGCCGACACCTTAGAACATCTGGGCTGTAATTGAAAAATACCACGGAGAGGCAGAGGGAAGGTGCTGCGTGAAGGCACCGCTGTAGAATACCAAAATTAAACGCACAGGAGGGGGAGAGAAGGCTTTTATTTACACAGCATTTAAATATTCATACTCTGTTATGCTTTGCATCACAGGAAATTACTGGGTTAAAATTTTATGATGGGTGACAGCCCCAATGAGATAAATTAAGTGAGAACATTAATGGGATTTTCCTGTCTGGTGGAAAAAACGACAGCAATCCAGCTGAATTTTGTTTGATCTGCTCAGTCTAGTCGAGCCAAGCCAGATTAAACCCACGATGGCTTTGTGCAAAATGCCATTCACCCTAAATCTTTTGCGTTATAAACTTCGGAGTCTGTTGGTCATTGTTGCTTCACAAGAAAACAGAGCCCTCCTTCTGACTTCTACATTGGGAAAAAAAACAAATCTCTCCAATCAAACTCTAAAATTGGTAAGAGGTGAAATGCGGCTGTTTAAAAAAACAACACTTCGTTAAATATATAAAAATAGTTGTCTGTATGATCTACCTCCTGCTTGAAAAAAATGGCTGACCTCCATATTTGAAAGTAATTGAAAACCAGCATAGAATTTCATTCTGTTTTTATTTTAGTCCCATTCAGATTTCTTAGGAATCAATATCAGTGGCTCATGGGAGTTTCTGCACCATGAAACTGCACCATGAAAGCTCAGGTCCTTAGTGTTTTCTGTGCTTGGTTTTTTTGTACACTGATGGCATTATCTAGTTGGGTCATGAAACGTCTGTAAGAAAAGAACCAAGCTCAGAGCTACTCTATGTAAACAGGGAAAAGTTCACACTCACTGACACTGATGGCATTATCTAGTTGGGTCATGAAACCTCTGTAAGAAAAGAACCAAGCTCAGAGCTACTCTATGTAAACAGGGAGCAATTCACACTCACTGGCACTGATGATGTTACCTAGTTGGGTCATGAAGCGTGTGCAAGAAAAACACTGAGCGGAGAGAGCCCCAAGGATCCCTCCTATCAATCCTGAACTAACAAACGTTCTTGTCTATCTGTTAAAAAAAAAATGCATGCGTGAAGTATGTCTCCCTTTTTAAAGAGAAAAACATGGGAGACAATTTTTGGGGTCTTGTGAAAGTAAGAATCATGTGACGTTATACTTTTGGGAGAAGGTTTGGGAAAGCGGGAAAAAAAACCCCCAAAATCCTCCCCTCCATTTATTTCTGTTTTCCCTAATGTTTTATCCTGTTTGTTAGGAGGTGTGAGTCAATGGCTTGAATTAATTCTAATTACTAGAGAGGCATATCCTGATTGAGCAAATAAAATAGTATGCTCATTTGGGCCAAGGCCATCTAATTAAATGCTAACTTTGGATAAGCTGGATGTGCGTGAAAGATTAATTTTTAAGAGGGTTTTTATGACTCACTAAATAACGATTCGGTTAAAAATCTTTCGCATTATATATCATTAGGCCATCTAATCTTAAAGTGTTATAACATTAAGTCACCGAACTCCATTGTAAAGGAAGATGTGGTAAATCATGTTTATTAACAAATTAATCATATTTTTTCCCCCCGCCAGCAAGTAAGTGTATCTGCTATATTTGGTTCTCTGCTGAGAATTAAACCGAGGCTTCACCGGGAGGTTTCAAATGGATTTTGGTGCCACAAATGGAAAACGGGGGGATTGGATTATAAATTGGAATGCTCACTTTGAAATCCAAGGTTCAAAAGCTTTGGACCCCTTCAGTGGTTATCTCTGAACTGTCATTTTTAATATCGCGGCAAAAGAAAATTATTAAATGCACAGGGCGCAGTTGTCCTGCAGGAATTTGATTAATTCATTTTAATGTTCATTAAACTTTCAATTCAATTAAACGGAAAGAGGATTGAGTTCCTGTCTCTTTGTCCTGTCTCTTTGCCTGCTTTTTGGAGCGTGGCCCCAGTATGACTCCAAAGATCAGTGAGTGGCCCTGGGTTTTATTAATAACAACAACAACAATAACAACAACAACAAAGCATATTTTAAAATCAGGTTGGCTTGCTGCAGTTTGGATTTCTCAGCCAGACGTAATTGAGATGACGAAGGAGGGATGGAATTTGCCAACTTAACCTATTGGCTATTTTGGGTGTTTCTCTCTTCCAAAGGATTGAATTGTGTAAATAATCTTGGGGGTGGAGCATCAAATTGGCACCGGCACCGGAGATGAATTCCTGGGTAAGGCCACACTTGGAATATTGCATCCAGTTAAATCAAAAAGATGTTGAGACTCTTGAAAAAGTGCAGAGAAGAGCAACCAGGATGATGAGGGGACTGGAGGATAAAACATACGAAGAACGGTTGCTGGAACTGGGCCTGGCTAGTGAAGGGAAGGGAAGGACCAGGGGAGACAGGAGAGCAGCCTTCCAGTATTTGAGGGGCTGCCCCAAAGAAGAGGGAGTCAAGCTATTCTCCAAAGCCCCTTCAGAAGGCAGGACAAGAAGCAACGGGTGGAAACTGATCAGGGAGAGAAGCAACCTAGAACTCAGGAGGCATTTTCTGACAGTGAGAACAATTAATCGGGGGAACGACTTGACTCCAGAAGTTGTAAATGCTCCAACACCGGAAGTTTTTTAAAAAGATGTTGGATAACCATTTGTCTGAAGTAGCGTGGGGTTTCCTGCCTAAGCAGGGGGTTGGACTAGATGGCCTCCGAGGTGCCTTCCCACTTTGTTATTCTGTTGTTCAATGCAGTTTTGATGCTTCCCCCTTTGACTCCTCCCTTTGCAACTATCTATACATCCCTCCCCACAGCCTGTGTTGCATTCTCAAGAGAACGTGTGTGTGTGTGTTTGTGTGTGTGTGTGTTTGTGCGTGTTGTTTAAAAAAAGGGAAATACAAATGTTTTGCCCACCCTGCGATCCATTTGGTTTATGCACATCAGCAATTCAGGCAGACTTCGCTCCCTATCCTCTTCATCTTCCCCGGGAAAAGATTAATGATGATAAAGCAGCGAAGGCCCAATTCTTTTTCTTTTCTTATTTTTTATTTTTTTATTTCAGCCTCCCAACATTAGAATGATATAAATAAGACTCATAAATCCACCCTTCCCTCTGAACTGTATTCCCCAAGGCACCCCCAGACAGAAGGCAGGGGTAGTAGCTTCGTAGGACTTGTAAGAGAAGAGAGACCGGTGGGAGATTAAAGTCCTTCTAAGCAGCAGACTTACAGAATAACAGAGTTGGAAGGGACCTTGTAGGTCATCTAGTCCAACCCCCTGCCCGAGCAGGAGACCCTACACCATTTCTGACAAAAGGCCATCCAATCTCTTCTTGAACGTCTCTAGGGATGGCCAGTCTCTTCTTGAAACCTTCCAATGTTGGAGCATCCGCAACTTCTGGAGCCAGGTTGTCCCACACTGATTAATTGTTCTAATTCCTTACTTCTAAGTTGCTCCTCTCTTTGGTTAGTTTCCATCCATTGTTTTTTGGTCTGGTCTTGGAGAATAGCTTGACTCCCTCTTCTTTGGGGCAGCCCCTCGAATATTGGAAGACTGCTATCAAGTCACCCTGGTCCTTCTCTTCCTTAGACTAAACTAAAATGGAACATAAAGGAGGCATAGGTTTCGAAGGGACCCTGGAGGTCATCTAGCCCAAGCTCAAGCAGGGAGACCTTCTATACCACCCCAGGCAAATGCCTATCCAGTCCCTTCTTAAAAACCTCCATGAATGGATCTCCCCTAACTTCTGAAGGCAAGCGATTCCACCAATGAATTGTTCTCCTTAGTTCTAGGTTGGATCCCTCCTGGATAATCTTCCATCCATTCCTTATTGTCCTGCCTTCAGGCTGTTTTGGAGAATAAGTTCACCCCGTCTTCTCTGTGGCAGCCCCTCCACTATTAGAAGACTGCTACCACCTTACCCCGAGTCCTTCTCTTCCTTAGACCAGCCTAACATGGAACCTAGAGTTGGGAGGGGTCTTGGAGATCTTCTAGTCCACCCCCCACTGCTGAAACAGGAGACTCTCCACGGTTTGCAACCAGCTTCTCCCCAGCTTCCCCTTCGAAACCCTTCCAGTGACGGAGCACCCACAAGTCCCTTTATTCTTGATTTCTTTCTCCTGTTTTAACATTTCTTTCCCACCATCAGAAATACACTGTCCCTGGATCGCCTTGATTCACTCCCGGAATGAAAAGCAGAGTATCGAAATCAAGAGGCTGCTTAGAGGAAAAAAAATTTTTTTTTGTTCCTCGGGACACCCAAACGCTTAGAAATTGAGCGTCGTTGGAAATCCTTGCACGCCTGCACTCCAGCCCACGGCAGCAAATGTTCAACAGAGCAGATAAAAGCAGCTCATATTCCTTTTTATTTGCCAGCTTGTTCCTTTGTTTAAAATTGGGGTTTTTTTTTTTTTAAAAAGGCTAGCATTAAAGAGTAAAGGAACGAGGGGGAAAAGAAAGCCCACCTCGATGCAGCCTCCAGGAGAAGAAAAAGAAAAAAGAAAACCCAATGCCATAATATACGAGACAATAATTAAATTAGTAGCACTATATATATTTTTTTAGTCTCGTAGTAAAAAGTACCAGCAACTACTACAAAATAACATTGGAAGTTTTGCCAGCAGCCCGCTTAAAAAAAAAAAAAAGCAAAAATCGATGAAGAGCTGATAAAATACATGGATGTGCACCAACATTTGGCTGTAAAAATTTTTAAAAAAATGTAGTTTCCAATGCTGGGTTTTAGGTCTTACAAATTTTCACTTCTTTCTTTGTTTCGCCCTGCCTTATAAAGCAACTTTCTGGCCTTGATCAGAAATAAAGTTTGATTTGGCAGAAACATCGAGGGCCTGAAATCCAATGTCCCTTATCTGGAAATATTTTGGAGAACAGCAAATACTATCAGCCACGTTCAGCCTCCTCCTCCTTTTCTCCAGAGCTAGCAGGGGAAAAAAAAGGCAGCTAGTCCTCAACTTACAATGGTTCATTCAGTGACCATTCCAAGTTATAACGGTCCTGGGGAAAAAGTGACTTATGACTGTTTTTTTCACCTTTACGACCGTTGAAGCAGCCCTGCAGTCACCTGATCGAAAATTTAGATGTTTTGACAACTGACTCACACTTATGGAGTCACATAACTCCTTTTTTGCAACCGTCTGTCCATGGGGAAGCCAGGTTCACTTAATATATATCGAAGTTCAGAGTGTACGTTTTTCTTAAAGGCAACTTTCCAAACTAAAGATGAGGAAATTCTATATAGGATGCATATGGATTGGGCAGAAGTTACCCTCTCTGCTCATTTAAGAATGTAATAAAGATTGGCTTTATTTTGATGGATTAACCCAGCCTGGCGTGAGAAGCATCTCTCTTGCCCAAACGCGAAGCGCTCACGTCTCCCTTGACCTCTCTTGTCCCAACAGGGCCACATTGGCACAACCGCAACAAAAATCATTGACGTCTACCTCCCACTCCACGCCAACCAGGACAAGCTGCAACCCATGACTGTGGTGACGATTGCCAACGCCAAGGTGCAGGACCTGATCGGACTCATCTGCTGGCAATACACGAGCGAAGGACGGGAACCCAAGTTGAAGTAGGTCCCTTCAGGGGTCATCTTCTCTTTCTCTCTCTCTCTCCTTCCCTCCCTCTTCTCTCCCGCCCTCCTCCTCTTGTTCTCTCACTCCTTCCCTCACTCCTTCCCTCCCCTCTCTCCCTCTCTATCTCTCTCTGTCTTTCCATGGAACATTTTTTGCATAAGGAAATTGATTTTGACAGGTAAGTATGCAGGTAGATGTTGAAAATATGGGTAGATGGAGACACAGATAGACAGCCATGATGGATAGATGAATAGATAGATAAATTGATAGATAAGATGGATGGATGGATGGATGGATAGATAGATAGATAGATAGATAGATAGATAGATAGATAGATAGATAGATAGATAGATAGATACTAAGAGAGACGATGGATGGATGGATGGAATGGACGGACGGACATAATGATGGATAGATGAATAGAAAGATATGTTGATACATAAGATAGCATGGATGGATGGAGGGATGGATGATGGGTGACTGGATAGATAAGTGGGTAGATAAATACGTTGTGGATAGATAAGATAGATAAATGGCTGATAGGTAGGTAGATGATGGATGGATGGATAGATAGATAGATAGATAGATAGATAGATAGATAGATAGATAGATAGATAGATAGATAGATAGATAGATAGATAGATAGATAGATAGATAAGACAGGCAGGCAGGAAGACAGATAGATAGACAGAAACAGCATACTCCTTCTGAAAAACCTTGCCAAGAAAACTGTAGGGACTTGTCCAGAGTGTAAGGCAGCTGCCACAGAGAGTTTCTGAGAATCAGACACGATTGAACAGAAGAATACACACACACACACACACACACACACACACACACACACCAGATAAGTCTCACCACAACACTTCCCCATTTATCAATATTTCCTTCCAAGCTCTGCGTACATCTATATCTATTTCTCTTTCAATTAAATTACCGGGTACTGTGTAATGACAAGCCTGTGAAGCCCGGTGTTGCATAAATGAATCATCATTTCGAGATGCCGTCCCTTTTTGGGGGGGGGATGGAGCGGTGGGGGTGGGGGGAAGAGAGGAGGTGTCTTGTTTGTTTGTTTTTAAAAAAGACAAATCGCTTCCCCGTCGTCGTATCACATACACAGGTAGCGTTTTCACCCCCCTGAGGGTTGGAGCCCCCTTTCCTGGCAGGTGGGAGTGAAACAGCCGCCTCCTTTCCCTAAATCCCCACGTAGCGAGGAGCCTGCTTCTCCTTCCTCAGCTGCTCAAATCTGAAGAACTTGACCCCCGAGATTTCTTTTCGGGCCTGCCTGATTCCCGCTTGCTTAAATTTCGCCTGCCTTTTAATCGGCTTGGAGAACTTCTCGGCAAAGCAGCTACACCTTTGCAAGAGTCCCACCCAGAGGTGGGCTGCTGCCAGTTTGCACCGGTTCTCCCGAACCGTATGTTCATTTTCTGAGCAGCAATTCGGAGAACGGTTTGTCGGAAGAAAGCATTTCCCACTTTACAGGCCTAATCCCGCAAGGAAGGAAAGATTCTCGTGTGAGCAGTGAGCAGAATGGTTTAGCTTTCTATGACAGCTGTCAGTCATTGATCTGCAGAAGGGATTCCCCCATTTCTAATCTTAACGGTATTTAGGGGCGCTTTTTGCAAGCAAAGAAATTTTGTACAGGCAATCCTTGATTTACAGCAGTTCATTTAGAGACCATTCAAAGTTATAATGGCACTGAAAACAGTGACTTGAGGAAAGCCTCTGTAGCCCGAAAAATAGGCCCGTTTCGTCACTTCCGGTATTTCCGGAAATACAGGAAGTGACAAATGGGCCTATTTTTCGGGCTGCAGAGGCTTTCCTCAAGCCTCCGGGAGGCTGAAAAAGGCCTCCAACAGGCCAAAAATCAGCTGTGAGTCACACGCGTGTGCAGTGAGGTAAGCTTGCCTGCGGCTCGCGGGCCGGCCAAATGGCTCTGCGTGCCACCTGTGGCACTTGTGCCATAGGTTTGGCATCACGGGTATAGGGTCTGCCATGAAATGTCTGCAAGAAAACCCCCAAGCGTGAAGAACACCAAGGACCCCATGGCCACGTGAAAACCATAAGTCACCAATGCCGTTTTAACTTGGAACACTCATTAAACAAACGGTCGTAAGTCAAGGAGTAGTTGTATTCCAAGACCCTGCACTTTCTGGTTACCTGTCCACTGAAGAGACACCATAAGATAGAGAAACTTGAGAGGGGTTGTTATTACCTCTCTCTAACATACAATAAATGATAGCTTAAGGATGAATTATCTGGGATATGCACGCCTGGTGGTGAACTAAGTTACCCACCCAAGTTATGCGAATTAATTGGGGAAAATAGCAAATCAGAGAGTCGGCAAAATAATTCACTGTCACATCCAATCAATAAACTTTGTAAATCAACTCGCTTAATGCTCCTTTCCAGAAATGATCCATATAGATCAAGCGGCCAATTAAACAATTAACATGCGCCTGACTATTAATTAATTTCCGCATCAGTCAGACAGACAGAGAAAACTTCAACTTGGACTTGTCAAACTGAACAAGGGAGAAGAAGGGGAATTCGAGTTCACAAGGGGATTAAAAATTCTGCCACCTAAACCAGGGGTCTCCAACCTTGGCAACTTTTAAGACTTGTGGACTTCAACTCTTTGCTGGCTGAGGAATTCTGGGAGTTGAAGTCCACAAGTCTTAAAAGTTGCCAAGGTTGGAGACCCCTGACCTAACCAACCTGACAACGGTCGCCTCTTCTGTATTCCCAAATATTCGAAGGGTTTTGTTTTGTCTTGAAGATTAAAATATCTATTTGGTAAACATCTACGGGGAAATCACAATCACTGATTCATAAACATGGATTTGGAATTTCTTTCTTTTTTTTCTGTGGGCCTCCCAACTTCTCTTTCTCCCGGTTCCTTCCAGCGACAACGTCAGTGCTTACTGCCTCCATATTGCCGAAGACGATGGGGAAGTTGACACGGATTTCCCACCCTTGGATTGCAATGAACCCATTCACAAGTTCGGCTTCAGTACTCTGGCCTTGGTCGAGAAGTATTCATCGCCAGGCTTGGTGGCCAAGCAGTCTCTCTTTGTCCGAATGTAAGTCTCTTCCTTCTCGTATTGATTGATTGATTAACTGACCGCTATAAGATTTTGAGATTATATAATAAGAATAGGATGCTATGTTGTTCTTCTTATGCACAAGGTCGTGCAGGAACAATAATGAAAGACCAATGCAAGGATCCTCCTCGTAGTATTGAAGAAACGTGGTTGCGCAACGCAATTTATCTGGCATCCAGGCCTTTGTCGAGGGTTTTAGCTTGCAATCATCCCCTTACAAGCCCGGGAAATTTATATGTGAAATCAGTTCTTTTCTGTTCCTTTTCTCTGACTTTACTTCATTGTTCAGATGTTTGTGAGATGGACAGCTATGTGAGGAAAGGAAAGGAAAGGCATTGATATGGGCCAGGAAATATGTTTCTGGAGACAGTTTGAATAGCAATAGCGATAGCACTTAGACTTATATACCACTTTATAGTGCTTTCCAGCCCTCTCTAAGCGGTTTACAGAGTCAGCCTCTGGCCCTCAACAATTTAGGCCCTCATTTTATCCACCTCGGAAGGAGGGAAGGCTGAGTCGACCTTGAGCCTGGTGGGATTTGAACTGCCAAATTGTAGGCAGGTGGCTGCAGCAGAAGTAGCTTGCAGTACTGCACTCTAACCGCTGTGCCACAGAGGCTCCTGTAATGCAGACACACACCCATCACCTCCAGCCCTGTGGCCACTATGAATCCCAGAAGCTAAAAATCCGGCCTATTAGAGCATACCACATTACATCAGATCCACAGGAGAGGAGCATGCTGAGCTGGAAGGCGGAGTTAAACATGTCATCAGTTTGGAATCATTGTGTTGTCACCAGAGCCCCAAATCCATCCGTGCGTATTCCATTGAGCCCGGCACCGGTTTAATTTTGACCATTCGTTGAGCAGAATTCTTATCTCCGGATAGCAATAGCCAATTCTTTGCTTTGAACTCTACAAATACTCCTGGCTGTTTGCCGCCCGAGAAGATCCTCGTCTTCGGTTCTTAGCAACGTACAGAGAATTTTTTTAACAAAACAAAACAAAACATGGTAGCACGGGGTTAGCAGGCAGAGGTGAAGGAGGCAGCTAGACTTCGCCCACTCGAAAGATCGCGCCCAAATCACCCTTCCAGCATCTCCGCCATCGTTGGCGTCTACTTGCCACCGGCGGTTGAAAGAGGCCCGTCTCCGAGCCTTTCCATAGGTTGAACTTCTTTGCCCGTTATGGAGAGTGTTAAATAATTGAGTTTGATTAGGAAAAGTCACCTCATTATCCCCCACGTACCCCCACCTGTGCCCAGCTGGTAGGGGAGGGTGGAAATGAAGCTATTAGCTGTCTCTCTGCCTGGCATCGCCAAGCGCTGAAATACATCTGTGTCTTATTTTCTCTTTTGGCACCATCACTCGAGAGAGCTAAGCAGGCGTAACCGGATTTTGGCAAGTCCCAAGGACTCTGGCAAAGTTATGCAAGGAGAAGACAGAGGGCGGCCATCCCAGCTTTGAGCGGGGCCATTCGTCTCCCCAGAGCTGAGGGCTTTTGAAAAGGCCCGCCAGGCTCAGAAAAGGAAGGCCTCCTGGCCCGAGCTTGGGGGGCCAGGTCTACTTCTCCCCCTCTCCCCATTTCATCTGTGGGGAGGAGGTGGGGGTTTTCTCCCCAAGAGGAGTCCTGGAGAGAGGCTCCTTATCTACAATACCCTCGCCTCTCCGTTGGCTCCCCCACTCCCAAAAACAAGCTCTTCCTAAGTTCGTTCACCAAGATTTTATTAGAGAAGATATCGTCAAAAATCTCCACCACTGGATTGTTCTCCTCTTTTAGAGGTCAGCCGATCTGCTAGCTCCTTCAGACAAGGATCTCTTAGCTTCCTCAGACAAGGATCTCCTTGGGCAATTGAAGAAAAAATTATTTATTTCTCTCTCTTCTCCCCCCCTTAATGGATTTATGGGTGGGTTCATTCATTTTCTCTCTCCTCTTTTTTTGTCATTGTCTCTATCTATAATCTATCCTTCTTTCTGTCTCTCACTCTCCTCTCTTTCTATTTCTCTCTTTCTCACTTTCTCTATCATCTACCTGCCTGCCTTATCTATCTATCTATCTGTCTGTCTGTCCATCCATCCATCTATCCATCTTTCTGTCTGCCTGTCTCTTCTCTCTCTCCATTTCTCTCTTTCTCATTCTCTATCCCTTTAACATCTATCTGCCTGCCTGTATCTGTCTATCCATCCATCTATCCATCCATCTTTCTGTCTGTCTGTCTGTCTGTCTCTTTCTCCATTTCTCTCTTTCTCATTCTCTATCTTTTTATCATCTCTATCAGCCTGCCTGCCTTTATCTATCTATCCATCCATCCATCATCTACCTTTCTTTCTCTCTACCTGTCTCTTCTCTCTCCTTCTCTTTCTCTCTCTCTCTCTCTCATCTGCTTGCCTGCCTACCTTATCTATCTATTTATCTATCTCTCTACTTACCTACCTATCTCCCTGCCCCTCCCTCCCTCTCAGCCTCCCTTATTCCTTCCTCTTCTCCCCTTCCTTTCCCCTCTTGCCACCCGGGCTTCCGCGTGGAGGCTCGGAAGAGAAGATGGAGAGCCGCGTTACCTGAGAATGATCACTATCATTAACATTCACCGGGGGTGAGCGTGGGGGAGGGCAAGGGGGTTTCACTCATCACTCCTGACGGCAGAGACATGGCAGCCGCTCTGAAGTGTCCACAGGTGTAGCCCGATGATACATATTACATTGTGCCACAATGGATTTATGTATTCGGTAACAAAAGAAAAGGGTAATGAAAAAATACAGACGGTAATCCTTTATTCCCCTACCACACAATTTATCAGGAAACGCCGGTGGATGATAAGTGCCGGGGATTTTACTCTGCTTGATTTAACCTTGTCACCCAGGTATGCTTTTTTTGTGTGTGTGTGAAATGATGGGGAGGAAAGAGAGTGAAGAGGCAAGCCAGTTTTTTTTATTTTTTTAAGGAGGGGAGGGGGAACGGGGGACGGTGGCCATGTTAACACCCTCAGCCCCTTCCCCCAAATACCATCCTCCTGAATGGCCTGGCTCCATTGGCACTCGTGGTACAGGAAATTCCACACACACACACCCACTTACGGCCACAATTTGGGAAGCGGGCTTCCCTTGGCTGAGCAAGGCTTTTGCTAACTGGGTTGAGTTGCTCCTGATCTTACGATGCTTTTTCGCCGAGGTTGTTAAGCCAATCATTGCAGTTCTTGAGGGATTCACGGCGTCATTAAGCAAATCCGGCTTCCTCAGACCCCATTGAATTTGCTTGTCAGGGGCAGGTTGGCCAAGCTCAGAGAGCACCAAGGATGCCACAGTCATCTTCCTCCTCCTCCTCCTCCTCCTCCTCCTCCTCCTCCTCCTCCTCCTCCTCCTCCTCCTCCTCCTCCTCCCTGAAAACCCATTCTGTTATTTTGTGTCCTCCTTCATCTTCTTTCTTTTCTTCTTCTTCTTCTTCTTCTTCTTCTTCTTCTTCTTCTTCTTCTTCTTCTTCTTCTTCTTCTTCTTCTTCTTCTTCTTCTTCTTCTTCTTCTTCTTCTTCTTCTTCTTCTTCTTCTTCCCTTCTTCCCTTCTTCTTCTTCTTCCCCTTCTCCTCCTCCTCCTCCTTCCCCATCGTCTCCATAAACACCCCTCACTTCTCCGACTGATGATGTACCCTAGTTGAGTCATGAAACATCTGCAAAGAACCAACCTTCAACCGAGCTCGAGGACCCCAACCATCCAACCCTGAGTCATAAACCTTCTCTTCATGTATCTCGAGAGCATTTGCACCAAAACAGATTCCTTGTGTGTCCAAGGACAAGGGCAATAAAGAATTCTGTTCTGTTCTGTTCTATCCTATTTCTCTTTCTATTCTATTTCTATCCATCGGTCTAAATGCGGTCATCACCCCTTGGGGGCCCACCCAACATTTGGGAGATTCCTTCTTCCCCCAGTGGGGCATCTCCTTCAAATGTCAAGGCGGCACCACCGGTAACTAGAGAAGGTCCCAAGTGAAGAAATGCCTTTGGAGAGGATTCCAGCTACAGGAGACAATATGTCATCTGCGTTTTCCCCAGGAATTCATACAGAACCCAAATGTTCTGAAGTATTTTTTTTTTCCTGAAGATCTCCTCGTCCTCCCTCATTCTTTCCTCCTCCTCCTCCTCCTCCTCCTCCTCCTCCTCCTCCTCCTCCTCCTCCTCCTCCTCCTCCTCCTCCTCCTCCTCCTCCTCCTCCTCCTCCTCTTCTCCCTTCTCCAAACTCTGCCTGTCAACCCTCAACTCCGAATAGCCCATTTTGCAGCCCTGCCTGGCTCCAGTCCAGAATAAGCATCTCAGTTTGGGCTGCGCGATCCACTCGGGAGCCCTTGCCAAATCCTCACTTACTTGAATAGTTCCACTAAATATAGTCAAACGCAGAGCTTTTTCCTTCCCTCTTTTCTCTCTCTCTCTCTCTCTCTCTCTCTCTCCCTCTAACCCCCCTCCGGCTCTTTAGCCTGCCCTTTGCTTTCCTTTAAAAAAAAACACAAAAAAACCCACGTATAATATTATTGCTTTGATCAGTAAAATAAACTTTTAAAGATTGGTTCTGGGATGGGCTCCAGGGTCTGAGGTAAAGGATGGCTGACGTTCAGACATGATTCAGTAATGGAGGGATTGGAGCAATTAATTTGTCAGCTTTTGGGTAGGGGTGGAGCGGAGAGGCAGGTTTTGCTCTGAAGATGGAGGGAGGTTGTTTATCCTAGAACTGAGGGTGACGGGATGGAGACAAGAGGGAAGAAAAGTCTGTTAAAAGAGCCAAAAAAGTTCGTTCAACTCCCCCATTCTGTTCTTCTTCTGTTCAACTAAGCTTCTCCTTCTTCTTCTTCTTCTTCTTCTTCTTCTTCTTCTTCTTCTTCTTCTTCTTCTTCTTCTTCTTCTTCTTCTTCTTCTTCTTCTTCTCCTCCTCCTCCTCCTCCTCCTCCTCCTCCTCCTCCTCCTCCTCTTCTTCCTCCTCCTTCTGGTAACCACAGTTTCCCTCTTCACCTGGACTCCGTTTTCTTAACATTTATTTTGGGGTTGGGCCAAGAGAGCACCAGCAAAAATAATAATATCTCTTTCGAGTATTCTTGCCCTTCTCCGACTTTGCCCTCGCACGGCTGTCTTAAATGTCAAGGAAAAAGGTTTAGCTTGAAACCGAAGCCAGAAAAACTTTGCCGTCTATTAAAATAAGAGAGGAATTGGGGAGGGGGGTTTCCTGTCCCATTAACTTTCTCCAGGCAAAGGGGCTGCGTCAAAGGGAAAGTTCCCAGCAGATTAACGAGTCTATAAATCATCAAAAAAAAACCTTTCTCGGCGTGAACCTATTGGGCCAGTGTAGATTTCCTTGCTATCGAAGGAATAAGTTGAGCTGTGAAATCTTACGTCTATGGACCAGGTACGAAGGGTTTTGTTTTGCGTTGATGCTTGTTTTTCTACACTTTTCCGGACATCTGGTCCTTTCCATTTCTGAACAGTTATGGAGAGTGAAGCTTCCTCGCCTTCTGGAATTTTTTTTTTTCCCGTCCCTTTGAGAATTTGTATAACGGCAGCTTAAAGACGAAACTTTTAGCCAACTTCTTGCAAAGGGGGCCAAATGCTCCTTGGTTGTCATAACAGCTTTGTACTTACAAGACGGGAGGAGATCCCACTATTTCCTCGGTTGCTCAATTGTTAAAGGGTGCAAGCCAGAACTTTCCAGTTCTGGCTCCGTTTTGCTGGTGGAAAAAAAGCCACTTGGGACAAGAAGATGAGAGAACACGTCTGGCCAGCGAAGGTCTTTTCTTTATCCATCTAAAGATTGTCCGTTGGGGAATTATGGACCGTTCCCAAGATTGTTTGTCTGGAGAATCCCGTTTTTGCAAGGACCCAGATTGCAAAAGATGCTTTAACATGTCCTGGCCTTTTTTAGCTCTGATAACCGATAGTTCCTCGCTGCTCGGTGCCAAAATATACAAAAATTGAAAGATGCGCATCCTTACAAGATGCCTTCCCTCAGTGGAGGGGTGTCTTACCTATCTTTTGAATGAAAGCTCTCTAACGATTCTCTTTCAGGTGTAGTTTGAAAGATGAGGGGCCCTGGGTGCTCTCTGAGCTGGGTTGTTTTCTGGCAGACATTTCATGACCCAGCTAGGTAACACCATCAGTGTTAGAAGAGAATGGGATTTGGGGAGTGGAGGAGGAGGAGGAGTGGAGGAGGAGGAAGAGGCAGAGGAGGAGGAGGACTGTGGGGTTCTTGGTGATCTCTGAGCTGGGTTGTTTTCTTGCAGACATTTCATTACCCAGCTAGGTAACATCATCAGGGCTAGTGATCAGTTCTAACACTGATGATGCTAGCTAGTTTGCATAATGAAAGGTCTGCAAAAAAAACCTTAAGTTCAGAGAGCGCCAAAGATCCCACAGTCGTTGTCCTCCTCCTCCTCCTCCTCCTCCTCCTCCCCCCCCCCGTCCTCATACCCCACTTCCTTCTAGTACTGATGATGTGACCTAGTTGGGTAATGAAACGTCTGCAAGAAAACAGCTAAGCTACGAGAGCACCAAGGACTATTATAGTCCTCCTCCTCCTCCTCTTCATCCTCCTCCCACTTCTCCTCCTCCTCCTCTTCCTCCTCCCCCTCCTCCTCCTCCTCCTCTCCACATACCCCATTTCCTTCTGATGCTGCTGATGTGACCTAGTTGGGTAATGAAACGTCTGCAAGAAAGCCACCAAGTTCAGAGAGCGCCGAGGCCCCTTCATTTCAACCCCAAGCTACAAATACTGTCCTTCATTGCTTCGAAAGACATTTGAACCTCTTCTGTGGTGGAAAAGTTGGAAAGAAACATACATTACTTTCTGTTTGTTCTGGACCAGAGCTGGGCAGCCCATCCTGAGTTCCTTATTGTTAAGCAAGTCTGTCACCAAGGAAATAGCTAAGACCCCTTGCAGGTTTCACGAAAGGGAGGTAACTAATGATAATAATTTGTCATTTCTATCCTGTTCATCTACTGAGGTTTTTAGATAAGCTTAGATTTAAAACCCCCCAAAAAGCAGTAATTGCAAAATGCAATCTAAACAAGCCGGGAATAACCATCTAAAATAGATGAGGCAGATTAGCAGAGGTGCTCTTGGAACGTCTGAAAGTTACTTCTGGGTCCCTATCTCATACATCTTGCCTAATCCTATTTTTCTTCCCTGGTGCGGCTTTGAAGGTGCAAGCTTTGCTCTGAAAGAATTGGCCTCCTCTGAGGGGGTCGCTGAGGCCACTTGGAGGTTTGCCTGTGTTCTCAGGGTCCCCTGAGTTGGTGCCAATGGGTGTGGAGCCTCCTTGGAAGGGCTGAAAGGACCGTGTAGTAGACTGGAGATACCCAAAGTCGTATCCCCCCCGTCCCCCTTTCAAACCAGCGGTCCTCTCTGTCCAAAATGTGGATTTTGCTTCCTTCCAAAGAGCCTTTTAAATGCTGATGGATGCAACACAGATCTTTCAGCCGTTCCGTACCAATTTGCACCACTCAGGTGACCCTGAGGACACAGAACAAACCTCCAAGTGGCCTCGACGACTCTCTAAAAAAGGATGCCAGTGACCAGCCGTCTGCAAGGAGTAATAAATCTTTCCCTTCCCCACCATCCAGTCAGAGCAACCTAGCCTTATGCAACGGAGAAGTTTAGGGACTCTAATTTTCTTTCCGTCATGTCTGGAAAGTGAGAAGGAGAAGGCAGCTGGGGTGGCGGTGGGGGGACGGACTACTCTGGCCTGGGAAAGGACCCAGGGCAATAATCCACAGGGCTGTTGTAACACTCGCCTTGTTTTGACAGCGAGCATCGCCTGGCCCCCGCGCATTGCCAGGGTTACAATCCAAATCGGCCGTCTTTGGCAATGCCCTTAATTAGGAGGGTTTCGATTCCATTCCAAGAGACGCAAAAGGGGTTCCGGGGTCAATCCAAACAAACAGCATTGCCTCTAACAGCCAAAGAGCATTAATTGCTCCGGATTGAATCTGCCCCATTTCCCCGAAGCCTCCTGAACTCCAAGCTGAGCCACGTCAAATTTGCAGCGTGGAATTGAAGCACGGCCTCCCCTGACACCCCCAAACCTGCCCTCCGCAGAACTAGGAAAAATTTTTTTCGGATCCCTCACAAGTTCCCCCCACCCCCACCCCAAGAATCCTACCTACGAAATGGGGTGCAGGAGATCAAGTGAATAAATAAAATGGGGACAGGCCAAAGCTTTTTTTTTTTCAAGCGAGAGGCTCGCTTGGCTTCAGCAGTTCTTCAAAACTACAAATTCAGGAGCATGTGGGGGCTCCATCCCCGGAGGTTTTCAAGAGGAGACTGGACAATAATTGTCCAGAATGGTAGAGGGTCTCCTGCTTGAGCTAGGGGTTGGACTAGTTGACCTCTAAGGTCCCTTCCAACCCTATTATTCGTATTCTATTCTGCTCTGTTCTATTCTGTTCTTTATTATGTTCTAGTCCTTATTCTATTCTTTTCCTTATTCTATTCTTTATTCTGTTCTATTCTAGTCCTTATTTTATTCCAGTCCTTATTCTATTCTATTCTTTATTCTGTTCTATTCTAGTCCTGATTCTGTTCTATTCCTTATTCTATTCTAGTCCTTATTTTATTCTAGTCCTTATTCTATTCTATTCTTTATTCTGTTCTATTCTAGTCCTGATTCTGCTCTATTCCTTATTCTATTCTAGTCCTTATTTTATTCTAGTCCTTATTCTATTCTATTCTTTATTCTGTTCTATTCTAGTCCTTATTCTGTTCTGTTCTAGTCCTTATTCTATTCTAGTCCTTATTCTATTCTAGTCCTTATTTTCTTTCCGTTCTCCATTCTCTCCTATTCCTATTCTCTTCTCTTCTATCCTAATCCTATCCTGTATTTTTGGTTCTACTCTATTGTACTCCGTACTCTTGTTTGTTCCATGTACAATTCTTGCCTGCGCGAACCACTTTGTGCCCCTCAACTCCTCTCCCCCCCCTCTCTCTCTCTCTCCTGCCATTGCAGAAACGCCGCGCATGGATTCTCCCTGATCCAGGTGGAGAGCCTGAAGGTTACCATGAAGGACATTTTGCAGAAGGCTCTGAAGCGAAGGAAAGGGTCGCAGCGAGGCTCAGGTGGGGACGAGACCTCTGGCTACACTTTTGTTTGCACTATAAGAATAATAATAATAATATTGTTATTGTTTTGGAGGGAGGGCAGTGCATTTCATGGCCGCCCCCTCCCCCCACTCTGATCTCTTTCAAATATTGTGTTTGTTTGGGGGGTTTTTTTTGTGACAATGCACCCAGTGACCTCTCTTAGCAATGCCGTTGTGGCAGCTTAGCCCTTTTAAGTCCTTGGGCAAGAAGCAGGCATTCGAGGTGTTTTTAATTGCTTTTATTTATTACATCTGTTGGCTGCCCATCTCGCCTCCGCCCGGCTCATCTTCTCCTCGCCAGTTTTTATATTTTGCACTTTGCTTATTTTGGAAACAAACAACACCCCCCACCCCATCCAAAAAAAGTAGTCTAGGAATGATTGCAAAGAAAAAAAAAGTAGGAAGGAGAAATGGATTTGGGCTGTAAATCTGGAGCTCTGTCACCTATTGTCTTCCTGTTTGGTTTTATTTTATTTTATTTAAATTACAGGCCGTTCCTTGACTCACAACGGTTCATTTAGGGACCATTCAACGTTAATAACGGCACCGAAAAATTTAACTGACGACCACTTTTCACGGTAATGACCAGGAGTGGGGATTCAGGACTGGTTTGAATGAAGCACACGCTCACCGAACTGGCTGGTTTATACCAGTTGAATCCCACCTCTGGTTATGACCTTGGCAATATCCCCACGATCAAGAATTCAAACCCTTGGCAGCATGACGTCGCTAAATGAACTGTCTGTATGCCCACAAAGCATTCAATAAGGCGAGGAGGAGTGAGGAATCGTGGGTACCTGAGCCATTTTTGGAGGCTTCTTCCCTATCGTCCCATCCCTTATATAACGAAAAAACCAACGTCGAAAATCTACCTTTCATTCCGACTTAGGCTAGCACATAAAAAAAGAGAGGGAACGTTTTCTCTCGTTTTGAAGTGTTCCATCCGGCTCCTCTTCCCAGCTGGCTTCGTTCCTTTGGAATAAACATGGAAACAGCTTGAATGTTTTATCCCGACGGTTCCTCCCCAAAAAATGTCTCCCTGACGCCTAGGTATTTTGCCGCAAGCCTCCCCTTTTTCCAGGGTTGAATCGGCCAACGTTCCCAACTTGAAAGAGGATGCTTCAAAAAGGGCTGCATTTTGTCCCAGGTCAAAAAGACCCAGAAGATTTCGCTCCAACTTGGAGACGATTCTATCTGGATTTTTTGCTTTGGGCTCGGAGTCTTCCAAAGCGGATGGATTGAACCGTTTCGGCAAACGTGTTTTGCAATTTCAGTATTTCCGTCTTTGCACTCAGAGCGGCCGGCTATTGAGATGGAGCTGTTTTGTCAAACCCGTGTTTTGCCCCCAAAAGGCAACCTACCCTGATTGATTCTCACATGTGCACCCAATTTACTTAGCAGGTCATAAAATGGGGCAAAATTCACTTAAGGACCATCTCCGCTTAGCAGCAGGAATGGTGGCTGTAGGTCAAGTAAATACACTTCTTTCCACCATCTCATTCAGCCTTTTCCAAACTTCTCCCTCTGCGTCCTTGCAGCCCCATCTGGCTACGTGTTCCTTGTTTTTGAAAAGGAGAAATAATAATAATAATAATAACAACAACAACAACAACAACAACAATGCTTGGGAAGTGTTCAACTAGTGATTTGTGATATGAAACTCAGCATAGTTATCTCGTTTGCTGTGTACACTGTTGTTTTTTGTGTATAATAATAATAATAATAATAATAGTAAACAGCAAACCCGTATCAACCATCATTGTCATTAAATAATATTTGAGATACATTTTAAAATGTTCAGTTGACTGAGTTTCATATTTAATGACTAAAGTATATAATTATAACAAAAAAAAAACCCTTTTAGATCTTCTTGCTTTTAATTGTCAAGAAAGTCCTTTGGCTCCGAGAGGCCTGTACAGCCTTAAAGCCCCCACCGAGCCGAGAAAATCTGTCTTGACATGTAGAAATAATTACGGTGAGAAATGGCACCGGCTTTTGAATCGCCCACCACAAAGAACTTTAATATAAACCTATCTATAGACTCAATAGAGATAAGCATCTTGTCTCAGTTAAATGAATGAAAGCTTTGTCTTTTTTTTTTTGCTTTTTTTTCCTCTCTCTCTCTCTCTCTCTCTCTCACACACACACACACACACACACACACACACTCCGGACCAGTTTAGTTTTTAACTCCACTGAAAGAAAGAACCCAGGCTTCTGTTTAGGAAAGCGGGGAAAGAGATCAACGCAGCCCACCCAACCAACCACCCCTTCCGCTCCTTCCCCAAACGAGTCTATAATCTGTCACCCGATTTAATTAGCTATCTCCAGATGAAAGCTGAAGTTTTAATAAAAGTTAGGAGAGATAACACCCACCGAAAGGACACGGATGAGCTGTCTCAAGGCCGCATTCGGGGAGGGGAAGAATGATAAGAGCTGTAAAAAATGGCGAGCAGAGAGCAATCGAACGGAGCAATGAAAATCGGATTTATTTATTTATTTTAAAGGGGAAAGGTGCGGGGGGAGGGGGGAAGGGAAGGAGGAGGAGGAGGAGTTGGCCCCCAGCCAAGCGCCATCGTTCACCCTGGGCTGCTGGCAAGCCCTGTCCAGATGTGCCAGCCCCACGTCGTGGCTCTCGCCAGCTGACTGCGCCGTTTGATAACGCCGCTCTCCGGATGCCCATCGCTGACCGCGGAGATGGAATTAGATGATGATGATCTTCCCACTAGTTGAGAGGGGAAACAATGCATATAAATCTTGATTTCATCTCAGCGTGAGAAGTCTTTATCCGTCATCACTCATAATGAACAAGTCGTTAGCCAGGATGAATGGTCCTCTGCTCGGCTCCCGACACACACACACCCCCCCGCTCCCCGGCATCTTCCTCCTCCCCATCGAGCCACCCCTTTTGTTCACCTTTTCTTTCTTCCCTCCCTTCCTTCCTCTTTCCTTCCTTCTTCCTTTCTTTTTTTCCTTCCTAACATGATGGCTGGGGCTTTAGATTTTCTTCCTTCTCTCCTTCCTTCTTTCCCCCTCTCTATCCTTCCCCTTCCTTCCTTCCTTTCTTCTTTCTTTCTCTCCTTCCTTCTTTCCCTCTCTCTATCCTTCCCCTTCCTTCCTTCCTTCCTTCCTTCCTTCTTTCCTTCCTTCTCTCCTTCCTTCTTTCCCTCTCTCTATCCTTCCCCTTCCTTCCTTCCTTCCCTTCTTCCTTCTCTCCTTCCTTCTTTCCCTCTCTCTATCCTTCCCTTCCTTTCTTCTTTCCTTCCTTCTCTCCTTCCTTCTTTCCCTCTCTCTATCCTTCCCCTTCCTTCCTTTCTTCTTTCCTTCCTTCCTCTTTCCTTTCCTTTCCCTCCCTTCCTTCCTCCTCCCTTACTTCTTCCTTTCTTTTTTCTTTCCTAGCATGATTGCTTTGGCTTTAGATTTCCTTCTTCCTTCCTTCCTTTTTCTCTCTCTCTCTATCCTTCCTCCTTCCTTCCTTCCTTCCTTCCTTCCTTCCTTCCTTCCTTCCTTCCTTCCTTCCTTCCTTCCTTCCTTCCTTTTTTCCTAATATTATTGCTTTAAGACTTCCTTCCTTCCTTTGTTTTTCTTCTTTTCTTTTATCTCTTTTCCCGCCTGGTGACTTTTATCAGTTTTCCCTGCCCATCAAACTTTCTCCTTCTCGCGCCTAATCTTGTGAACGGCTGACGGGTGCGCATAACTCTGCCTTTACCAACCTGGCACCCTCCAGGTGTGTGTGTGTGTGTATGTGTGTGTGTGTGTGTGTGCGCCATAACTCCCATCATCCTCAGCCAGCACAGCTGGTGGCTGGGCTGCCACACCTATAAACAACGAGCCGTCCAACTAAACTTTCCCTCAGCTGTCCAACCAAACTCCCAACTGAAGTGGCATTTTAGGAAGGAAAGGAGTGATGAATAATAGAGTCGAAAAGGGACCCTGGAGGTCTTCTATTCCAGCCCCCTGCTCTGGCAGGACACGTCCCAGACCTAATTCTACGTTCATCCAGATACTGGGCAATTCTGCGCCTTCCCTTTTGGAAGCAAGCTGTCCCAACTCCCTCTCCTTTTCTTCTAAGATCCCCCTCGGGAATCGCTGACCTTCTCCGCCGTTTCCTTTTCTTGACTCCCTGTATAAAAAATGTCATTCTAAGCCTTGTTGCCGCCAACCTTTAGCAACCTTCTCAGGCATGAGGGGGAAAAGTTGACACGTCAAGTCCTCGGTGACAAATGGAGCTCTGAGAAACGGCTCTGTTGCAAGTTCCCTTCTATTTTATTTTTTTAAAGAAACAAGCGGGGGACTTAAACCGCAGCAGAAACGGCCCCCCCACCGCCCTTTTCCCAATTCAATTCTCTGCAATTCTCTCCACTCTCCCTTTTCCGGGCAGCCGGCGTCCTTTCTAGGGAGCCTTTGGTGCCTTTCTCGGCTTGGAGACGTTTCACAACCCAACTAGGCAGCGTCATCAGCGCGGGTGGGCTTCAAAAAATTTAGCGGCCGGTTCTCTGCCCGGTGGCTGGGTGGGCGTGGCCTAGTCGGCCTCCTGCACCATGGCGGGAGGGGTTGATTTCGCCTTTCCTGGGCTCCGGAGGCTTTCCTTGAGCCTCCAGGAGTGCAAAAACGGTCTCCCAGGCTCTGGAGGCTGGAAACAGGCCCATTTCTGGCCTTCTGAAGCCTCTGGGAGTCCCTTTCTTCTTCTTCCTTCTTCTCTCTTCTTCTCTTCTTCTTCTTTCTTCTTCTTTTCTTCTTCTTCTCTTCTTCTTCTTCTTCCTTCTCTTCTCTTCTTCTCTTCTTCTTCTTCCTTCCTCCTCTTCTCTCTTCTCTTCTCTTCTTCTTCTTCTTCCTCTTTCTTCCTTCCTTCCTTCCTTCTTCTTCCTTCCTTCCTTCCTTGACTCTGGTCATTTTCTGTTGTCCCTCGAGGAACGCAGCTTCCTTAAGCTCTTGTTTTCTGCCCTTTTAATTTTCTTAATTTATTTTATAGAGAATTGATATGGCCCCCCCAGTCCGCTCACTTTCGGGGACTCCAGGCAACTCGCAAAATAAAAATAAAAATTGAATATAGGCATTCCTCGACTTACAACGGCTTACTTAAGTGGCCGTTCACAGTTACGACGGCGCCGGAGTGGGCGGGGGAGTGACTTTATGACCGTTTTTCGCCCTTTAAAAGTCACCGAATTGTGCTAAGCTCCTTCAAAACATCTTTTTTTCCCCTCCTCCCCCCTTTACGATGATAAGGCCAGGATGGCGAGATTCAAACGCGTTCCAGCTTGAAGTCCTTCTTCAGAGGTTTCCTCCCGCTCTTCCAAAAGCCCTCGGTTTAGACATTTTAATTCTTCTTCTTTTTTTAATATTTTCTTCCAAAACTTTCATCGGCTGCATGGAATTTTCCTGCCCGGACACCCCACCCCACCCGACAGCCAGGAACATCTCAGTTTTGCAGATCACGTCCCTTGGAGTTTGCCCAACAAAGCCGCCTTCGCTCAAAGGCCACCCTAAGCCGTTCTTGTACCAGACAGCTGTTTCCAGCTGCAGGCACATTCCACCGAAGGCAGCCTCCGTCTCCCTTCCTTCTTTCTTTCTTTCTTTCTTTCTCTCTTTCTTTCTTTCTTTCTTTCTTTCTTTCTTTCTTTCTTTCTTTCCTTCTTAGTTCCAAAGGTTCTTCGTGCATTATTCGGTCCTAAACGTTTTCCTTTCAGGGCCGCAGAAAACGTGGCCTGCATTTTTCCATAGGAGAACCGAAGGAGCCTTGGGGTTTGTTGCAATTTGGGGTGTGGAGGGACATGCTTCACAGCAGCGTCCAAAAGGAAAGAGCCACGTTTGAAACGGCTTCTCGTTCCTCTAAAAGGGCTTTGGGCCCTTTCAAGAAAGGCCGCTGGAAGTAAGAAAAAAGACTAGATGGTGGGGGGGCTTTTGGGGGGGAGAGGTGGAGCAACAGTTGTGCCCAATTTAAATTTAAAAAACGGGGCCTTTTTATTTATTATTTTCATTCTCCCTTTCCTGAGGAGAAGTGGAAAAATGCCACGTTTAATGGCCTGGTTAATTTAGCCCCTGAAATTGCAATATAAAGAAGCGTGGTATGCGTGTGTGTGTGTGTGTGTGTTTGTAAGTACAAACATGCACACAATCCTGGAACAATCTTCCCTAGGCAATAGTAAAATATTTAAATATAAGGAAGGAAGGAAGGAAGGAAGGAAGGAAGGAAAGAAAGGAAAGAAAGAAAGAAAGAAAGAAAGAAAGAAAGAAAGAAAGAAAGAAAGAAAGAAAGAAAGAAAGAAAGAAAGAAAGGAGAGAAAGGAAGGAACAAGAAGTAGGAAGGAGGGAGGGAAGAAAGGAAGGAAGGAAAGAAAGTGTGGAGAGGAAGGAAGGAAAGAAAGAGTGGAAAGAAAGGAAGGAACAAGAAGTAGGAAGGAGGGAGGGAAGGAAGGAAGGAAAGAAAGTGTGGAGAGGAAGGAAGGAAATAAAGAGTGGAAAGAAAGGAAGGAACAAGAAGGAGGAAGGAAGGAAGGAAGGAAGGAAGGAAATAAAGAGTAGAGAGGAAGGAAGGGAAAGGAAGGAAGGGATTGGAAGAAAGGAGAGGAAGGAAGGAGGGAGAGGTAGGTAGGCAGTTAGGGAAATAAGGAAAGAGAGAGCGGGAAAGAAAAAAAGAAAGGAAGGGAAAGAAAAGAAAAGAGAGAAAAAGTGAGCTGAGCATATGGAAATTGTGCGTTCAAATAAATGCCGCAACCAGCTGATGGAGTGTTAAATCAGCGCTGCTTAAGAATTCAACTGCGGGGGAAACCGATAGTAAATCCAGAGTGACAGAATTTCGAGGAAAGGGGAAAAGGACCTTGACGCCCGGCCTGGGACACACAAACGACTAGCGGTTCAGAAACCCATTTTGCTTAACGCCACCTTGACAGCTAGCGAAATTACAGAATTTAGTCAAAGTAGCCCTTAAAATAAATCAAATCCTCTACTAGCTCCTTACAAGGGAATAAAGTGAGCTGGGCGGTGTGTGTGTGCGTGTGCGTGTGTGTGCGAAAGTCCAATTACAAATTTACTTGTGTTAGGGCCTTATTTTATTTTTTTAAAGAAGGGAGTTTGCAAACAGCGAACGATGTGAGTGCCCCAAAGGGTTTAAAACAAAACAAAACAGACAACTTTGTGATTTTCCCCACCAGACGTCTTTGGCAGCTTTTCGTATCACAAAGTGGGGTTTTAAAGTGTTGCGGTATAATGCGTTTAGATCTTTGTGCGTACGGGGGACGTTTTGCCGATCACTGCCCTGGCTGGAAACGAATAGCGCAGGATGGAAATGATCAAGGAGCCAGCACCGATATTCGTAGCTCAGGGTGAAACTGTGGGATCTGAGCTTGTGGACGTTTCTTTGCCCAGCCAGGTAACAGCATCAGTGCTAGAAGGGAGTGGGTTTGTGGAGAGGAGGAGGAGGAGGAGGATGTCTAGGGTCCTGGATGCTGAACTTGGTGGTTTTCTTGCAGATGTTTTATGACTCTACTAGGTTACTGCTAATACTGATAATGTTACCCAGTTGGGTTATGAAACGTCTGCAAGGCACGCTAGATTTATAACAAAGAGTAATGTGTAAACCCAACTAAAATACAGTCCAAGCATAATCAGTAATGCCTCTTCGCTGACAGCCATATTTTGATCAAATAAAGAGGTATTCCTGGACATTCTTCCGTTTATTCCAATAGAGAGTATCACAAGAGGTCCAAGTTTTTTGACTTTTAAGATTCTTAGACCCCTGGCTAGGACTCAAATCCCTGGAGTCAACAACCAATAAATTATACCCTGATGTTTATTAGGAGGAAGAGACTAGTAGCAGCAGTACTGGTAGTCGTAAGAGTCAGTCTGAAACAATGCAGTGAAAAATTATTTCATCAAATTGTAACCGAAAAGATGGCCCTGGTCACCATTTAAAAGAGTTTGATTGGGGCCTTTAATTGTTCAGTTCAATTTATTGATCCTAACAGAAGGGATATTTTGTTTGAAAGGCAGAAAGAGGCCAAATCACAAATTCGCTTTTATTTACAAGGAAAGCACCCGCTCAGCCTCGCAATTAATCGGGTGCGATTTCATCACACAATTTCATTGCTCCTAGCCAGAGGACAGAACTTCCGGTTTCTGTAATCAACCCATTTCTCACAAGGAGAGAAGGGAAAAAGTACCGTTGAGATCTCTTACTGGGGTAGAAAGCGGTCAGCAGATTGCTTTCTAAGGATCTCGGTGGAAGCTATAAAAATGAGGTTTTATCTGCCACAAGTAGTCCATAAATTCCCAAAGAATCGTTCGCTGAATTTCCCTTTTTTTTAAAAAAAAAAATTCCTGCAGCTGTGGACTCTTCCTTGGGTATATTTCCCTTCGATGTCAATTTTTGGAATGAACTCCATCTGTCTCTAGCAGCTCTGATCTATGGGGCATAGGATAATACAGCTGGAAGGGACCTTGGAGGTCTTCTAGTCCAACCCTCTGCTCCAGCAGGAGAACTTTGTTCCGGATTGCTGAAATCAGGGCCGTCTTAATCCTGTCTAATACAAGCTTAGGATAGATAAATACCTGGGCAACGGCGAGTTATCGGCTAGTCTTTCTATAAATTTGCTTCTCTCCTGCCTTACAGTACTCTGCTTGCTGGCTGTTGTTAGTCTTATCTGCATCTTTCTACTCCTTTTTTTAAAAAAAATATATATTTTGCTGTGATGGTGGTTGAGTTTGTTTTCTGCTATTCCCCACCCCCTCTGGAAGGAAGGAAGGAAGGAAAGTGGGCTGGAGGGAGGGAATAAAATCACATTCAGAGTGGTTTATTTCCCCCCCTGGCTCCGTCAACCTAGACCCATTCATCTCTCATTGCTGCTGAAAGTTAATGGACCCCAAATTGTATTCCCCAAATATTGGGGGGCGGTGGGGAGGCAGGAAAGTAGCCAAACCCAAACCTGGTTGATCTCCGGTGATCGGTTCAATTGAGTGGCCATTTTTAGCCATTATTCCTGGCCGGAGCGGTGGTGATTTGGTGGACAGATCTGTATGTGTGTGAGGGGTGTATGTGTGTGTGTGTGTGCGTGTGTGGAATTGGCTGTTTGATAAGAGCCCAGTTATCAGTGGGGGATACTTCCTCATTTACATTTAGATGAGTATTGATTATTTATTTACTCCGAGAAAGGGAGAGTCATTCCCAATCTTATCTTTCTTGTCTGGGGCTTGTCAGCAGAAAGAGAGATAGAGCTCCTGACATCAGGCCTGCAGATAACAGGCGCTTTTATTTTAGCAGAGATAAAAGTTGGAATTGGGGCTTTTTCTCGCCTTGACTGAAAAGGAGAAGTTTTAAAAATTAGAACTGATGGGTCTGGCTTTTCAAAAAGGCCACCTGGAGGCTTTGCAATTTTGCTGGCAGGCAAAGATGGCTTCTTAGAGTAATGGAGGAGGGGGAAGGAGAAGGAGGGAGGGGAGAGAGAGAAAGAAAGAAAGAAAGAGAGAGAAAGAAAGAAAGAAAGAAAGAAAGAAAGAAAGAAAGAAAGAAAGAAAGAAAGAAAGAAAGAAAGAAAGAAAGAAAGAAAGAAAGAAAGAAAGAAAGTTGTGAAACACACACACCGTTCATTACGAAGGGGCTGGTTGAGTTAGGGGTGTGTTCCTTTAAGCACAATTGTTCAGTTGTGTAGTGTGACTCCCTCCGAAGGCCATCTGTTGCGAGACCAGAAGTCTTCCTTGAGTTATTAGTTGATTGGCCGCTGGGAGAACAGACCGTCTGACTAAAAAAGCCAAGGGCCCCATCCAACAAACCATGGCTTATGTTCTACCCTCCAAGGCCCGATACAGCCACCTCCCTCGTCCATCTGGGGCGATGGATCTTTTTTTAAAAAAAAAATTTTTTTCACCCGATAGGAAATAAAAGCGGTTAAATACACACCAAGCCGTCGTTTCAACCCGTATTTAATTAGTGGGGCTTTCCTTTAATGACACTTCAACGTAAAGTAAATCAAGCCAAATGGAGGTCAGCTGGGGATGATTTTTGACCAACATTGGATCTCAGCAGTGTCTTCTTTTTTAAAAAATAAAATAAAATATCACTGAAGGAAGTGGGGCCGTTTTTTGGGATTAGTCACCCCTAGGAAGGATTCTTTTGTCGAAATCAGCCTTAAGATAAGCTCTGTATGTTGCATGGCTGGAATACGGATAGTGGAGCCAAAATTAACGTACAGAAGCTTACCAGGGGAAAAATCCAACCTAGAACTAAGGAGAAATGTCTTTTAATTTGTAAGAATAATTAACCAGAGGTTTTTAAGAAGATACTGGACATCCATTTGGCCAGAGTAGTAGAAAATATCTTGCCTGGGGCAGGGGATTAGACCTCCCTTCCAACGCTATCATTCCTATTCTATTCTATTCCTTATTATTCTATTCTATTCTATTCTACATTCTATTCTATTCTATTCTATTCTATTCTATTCTTATTCTGTTCTATTCTGTTATTTCAAATTCTATTCTCTATTCTATTCCTTATTCTGTTCTGTTCTGTTCTACTCTACTCTACTCTACTCTACCCTACCCTACCCTACTCTACTCTATTCTGGCTTATTTATTCTTCGTTCGTCTATTTATTTGACCATTCTTGCCTCGGCCTGTTCCCAGAAAGGGAAACTGACGAATAAGATGAGATGATTCTTGGGTGGGAGGCGAAACATCTTCAAGAGAGAACAAAATAAATCCAGTTGCCTCTTGAAAAAGCACCTTTGGGACAACCAAGACCCAGGTGGGTGGTTGTGACTGAGAATCTCCACAGACAGTCTTTATAAAAGTTGTTATTGTCTCTTTTCAGGACCTCAATACCGCCTGGAGAAACAGAGTGAGCCCAACATTCCCATCGACTTGGATTGTACCTTGGAAAGCCAAAGCACTCTGGAATTTTGCCTCGTCCGTGAGAATAGTAGGTTGGCTCTTTTTCTTCTTCTTCTTCTTCTTCTTCTTCTTCTTCTTCTTCTTCTTCTTCTTCTTCTTCTTCTTCTTCTTCTTCTTCTTCTCCTTCTCTTTCTTCTTTCTTCTTTCTTCTTTCTTCTTCTTCTTCTTCTTCTTCTTCTTCTCCTTCTTCTTCTTCTTCTTCTTCTTCTTCTTCTTCTTCTTCTTCTTCTTCTTCTTCTTCTTCTCCTTCTCCTTCTCCTTCTCCTTCCTTCTTCCTTCTTCTTTCCCTCCTTCTCCTTCTCCTTCCTCCTCCTCCTCTTTTTCCTCCTTTTCTTCTTCCTCTTCCTCCTCCTCGTTCTCTATCATCCTCTCCTCCTCCTCTATCTTTTCCTTCTCCTCCTCCTCTGTCATCTTTTTCTTTTCTCTCTCTCTCTCTTTCTCTCTCCTTCCTCCCTCCCTCCCTCCCTCCTTCCTTACAGCCTTTTATAAACAGCTTTCAGCTCACGTAAGTTACGTCCCCTGGCTTCCCAGCTCACGGTGCTTTCACAGCCCTCTCTGAGCGGTTTACAGAGTCAGCCTCTTGCCCCCACAAACAATTTGGGTCCTCGTTTTACCGACCTCAGAAGGATGAGTCAGCCCGGAGCCGGTCAGGATCGAACTCCTGGCGGTGGGCAGCATTAGCCTGCGAGACCGCATTCTAACCCCTGTGCGACCAGGGCTCAGCAATTGCTCTTAAACTCCCAAATCCATGGATCGGTGCTTTAGCGATCCAGATCACAGGCCTGTAGTTATTCCTGGCTGCTCCTCTCTTTAGGATTGCTACCTTTTTGAGCCTGGCATTTAAGGCATTATTCAGAAGAGGGGAGTGGGTGTAGTCCTGGACAGCTGGTACTCCGTTCTTCGGATGCCCCAGAGAGATCTCCCAATTGCCGTGAGACATCCCCGTCTAATTTTAGCTGCTGTAATTAAAATCAGCCATTTCTTCAGATAAAGGATTTGCAGCGTTAAGGCATATATGTGTGTATGTGCGTGTGCATATATGTATGCATACATACATACATACATACATAAATATATATATATTTAATTTTTTTTTTCCAGAAGAGCAGTCATGCACATGTATACCCGTATTCTCTTTAAGGAGCTGAACAGATGCTGGAGAAATGAACGCCAAAAGGCTCCGTTTTGAGATCTTGTGTGTTTATATTTCAAGGGATTAAGTGAGGAGCGGATTTTTTTTTTTTAAATCAAATTATTATTAGCAAACAAGATGTCTTCTTTTTTCTTTTTTTCCCCCACCCGCCCTTACTGGGGTTGGGAAGACGAACACAACCGGTTTCCATATTTGGGAATGTTCGGTAGGAACTGCGTTGAAGCGGGATTATTTATTTATTTATTCATTCATTCATTCATTCCACTTTCCCCGCTCCTCTCATTTCCCCACCTCTCTTCTCTGCTCAGGAGAAATCCCTGCACTATTCATGGTTAATTTCCTTTTATAGTTCCCACCCAGCTTCTGGAGAGTTCCTGGTTCCCATTTCGTCATTAAATTGTAATTAGTATTCAAGGGAAATTGGTCTTAATATATTAAAATTGGTTAAGTGCCTTTAGTCCTGTATCAAAGCCAATATCTTATTGGAAAATGTAATTGGGGACGCTGTGTATGTAATTAATTGAATTACAATTAAGAACTTTCATTAAGCAATATACCACTACATTAAAGCAATAAGAGGATGGGTTGTGGGATTCAGGGCCGTGTGGGTATATAGTGCAGCACAACCAACCTTTATTGTTGTTTTCCTGGGGGAAGGAGAGAAGGCTCATCCTTCCGAGGCTGGAAGAACTAAGTATTATTTCAGGTCTGAAGGTTTCCTTTAAGTAACTCTACAAGCGGTAGTACCTAGGCGTTTCTTCAGCATTTCCTTAGCATCCTCTAGATAAGCCAAAACATACGAAGAAGGGTTTGCAGGAATTGGGCAGGTCTAGTTTAATGAAAAGAAGGACTAGGGGAGACAAGATAGCAGTCTATTCCAATATCTGAGGGGCTGCCCCAAAGAAGAGGGAGTCAAGCTATTCTCCAAAGCACCTTCAGAAGGCAGGACAAGAAGCGATGGATGGAAACTGATCAAGGAGAGAAGGAAGCTAGAATTAAGGAGGAATTTCCTGACTGTGAGAACAATCAGTGGAACAACTTGCCTCAAGACGTTGTGAATGCTCCAACCCTGGAAGTTTTTAAGAAGAGATTGGACAGCCATTTGTTTGAAGTGGTGTAGGGTTTCCTGCCTAGGCAGGGGGTTGGACTAGAAGACCTCCAAGGTCCATTCCAACTCCGTTATTCTGTTACATGTGAAGATCATAGTAGCCACCGTCTGCGTTTGGTCTCTGGACATACCCATTTGAAGAAAACCTCCGGTAGACAACAAGGAACGGCGTCCTCCAAATCCCTTTTGCATTCATTCACGTTGCTCAAAAGCATGGATAAAATAAAGAATAAAAACGGCCCCGGTTTCCTACTCTTACTTCTGGATCTCCTAAGATCTCTCTGAGAAGACTTGTCAACCCTATTAGGATCGGAGGTGGAATGGACTTCCATTTTATTCTCACCGCTGAAGCGGCTCGGGCTGCTGCTAACCCAACGAACTCTGGCAACTTCCAGATAGTTGGGATTCAGTGCCGGGAATCTCACAGCTCTCACCTTGGTGGAGAATCTTTGGGGTGGGTAGGTGGAGGTGTTAAAAATCCACACGCCTGGAAGTCCAAGTAGGAAACACTGGGCTGTGTCAACAGGCCAGAAGTCCTCGTTCTTAACTAAGGGTTTGAATCCAAGGTGGCCACCCTCCTAGCGCAAGATCGGGCTGCCTCTGAAAGCCATATTACCTCTGGAGAAATCCCGCCTTTTCTTCGCTGCTCTCTTAAGTTCTCCCTCACACATTCTTGTAACTACTCCCAAGAAGCTAATTAGCTTTTATTTTTTCTAAACCTGCGAACGAACGTGCAGACTCCTAAAACAGGCAGCTCGTCCCAGAATCTCTCTCCTTAGAAGGAAAATCGCTTGCCGTTTGCAGAGCCGTTCTGTCTCGCTGAAGGAGGAGGGGGTCTGCTGTAATCCTACTAAGAAACCTCCTGTCTCAAACTGTAGGGTATTTTTTATTACTTTATTGTTCTTGTCGTCGTCAGGATGGCATTATGAGATGTTTTTTTTCCCCCTCCCCTCGGTGGATTGTTTTGCTATTTTTATAGGCAGTGGAATAACGTCAATGGCTTTTTTTAAAAATATATATATATATATATATATATATATATATATATATATATATATATATATATAAAGCGATTTTCAAATATTTGAGAGTAACAACTCTATACAGGTTTCTCCCCCCCACCCCCAAAACCTGCTTATCTAAGTTAGCTTATTGAAACTGAAAAAGGGCTGAGAAAACAAGCATTGATTGGGTGGGAAAGGACTCTTTTTAATTGTTGGTCCAGGGAAGACATTATGAACTAAGCAACCCCCTGCAAAAATTGTTTGCTTCTAAGCATTACATTTCTTTCATTTGGAATTTACATTACCTCTGCCTTGATGTCTTAAGAGTTGGCCTTGAGGCTCTTCATATTTTATGTTAAGGAATGATCTGAAGTGCTCCTGAAATGTCTGGCCGTGTTGCCGCGGAGAATTTTCCAGCTTAATCTCGGATGTCGTCCGAGAATCCAACCTCATTCTTCACTCTGAAAATTTCCCTCCTCTTTGGCCCTTGAAATTATTCCACTGAAATGAAACAATTGGGTGTTTTACCAGTGAGTGCCTTTTCCTAGCCTCTTGTTTCCTTCTTCCTGATTCTCAAAGCCTGGAGGTGGAATCAAGAAAGACGTTAGCCTTGTATCCTTACATTCCCACAAATGGTCTAAACCCAACCCTTCTTCAATTCCGTTGACTCTTATCTAAGCGCCGATTTACCCGTTGACTAGATTCTTGTGTATGAGCAATAAATCAGCTTGACTGGTATTCAACCTATAGTCCTGATTCTTCACACCTGACACTTACATATTTTTTTACAAACATGGCCACTCATGAAAACTGCTTTCCTCCAGATGGGACATCCCAAGTTTCTTCAGCCCGTCCTCATAGGCCCGATCTTCAAGTTCCTTCACTGCTGTCTTCTGAACTTCTTCCAGCTTGCCAATGTCCATCTGGAAATGTGGCGTCCGCCCATCTAGTCCCAGTTTAGTTCTGGTATTGACTTGTTAAGCACCTTCAACAATCCCAGAAGCTTCAAGGTTGGACTGGACGTCAAATGTCAAGCAAAACCTTGCCTAGAGATGTTTACCCTTGACAGTAGACTCTCGAATGTCCATTGGACTGCAAGGAGATCCAATCGGTCAATCCTGAAGGAAATCAAGTCGTGAAGAGTCAGACACAACAACTATCCCCAGACCAAAATGGTTGTGACAAGACCCAAGTTATTCTTATTTCTATGTAGGCCAAACCGGCCTTCACCAGCTCAACGGGAAGAGTTATCCAGTTATCCGGTCCCTTCCGAGGCCTTGAGGAAGTCAGGCAAACCTGATTTATTTTACAGATTCAGAAGTCCTGCCGGATTTCACACGGCATAGCATTGGGGTGTGAAATCGTAATGACTGGGCCATCTGCCTTAGTCTCCATGTACCAATTGAGCTTTGCCTTCGGCGCGTGTGTTCTCGTTGGGAGCGATTTGTTGCTCTTCCAAGCCTACTTTACCCGTTCCTCTTCCTCCCCGTTCCCAATTTCTCCGAGCCGACAACAGGCGGACTTGGTTCAGCAGGACAGGATAAAACAGCTGGAGAACAGCGGTGGCCGCCTCGTTCAGTAACCCGAATAGCTGCCGTCCTTCTCACCTGGGCCATTGACACGAGCAGAAAACGAAATAAACATGGAACGAAAACTGCTTTTTTGGTTTGTTTTTAATCCGACCCTTAATACCTGAGGCCAGCCAGGGCAACTAAAATAAGTCGTCGTGTGTTCAAGAATCCATCCTTCCTTTAAGGAAGGCAAGATTCTGTCAAGGCAAGGTGGGGAAAAGATGACCAAACAAAGATATGAGAAGGCAGAGCTCTGTGTGACAATGTGGCCACCTTAAATCCCCCAGCTAATCTAATTCCTTCCTCGGTTTATGGCGGAGGAAGCGGCTGACTTAATGACAGAAGTGTTTGTGTTTGGCACGTGGAGACAATTTGATAGGCGGCTGCCCGTCAGGCAAGATCTAGTTCCAGATCTGTTAAGCAAATGGCACTGCGAGTACTTTCTCCCCCAGGGAGGGAGGGAGGGAAGGAAGGAAGGAAGGAAGGAAGGAAGGAAGGAAGGGCCATGGGGGTCACAGTGGTTGGAATGCAGCATTGCAGGTTTATTCTGCCCACTGTCAGCAGTTCAATCCTGTCCAGCTCAAGGTAGACTCATCCGTCCTTCCGAGGTGGGTAAAATGAGGACCCAGACTGTCGGGGGACAAGAGGCTGGCTCTGTAAACCGTTTAGAGGGGGCTGTAAAAGTACTGCAAAGGGGTATATAAGTCTTACTGCTGTCGTCACCCTTGGCCTTTCCGTGTCTCTCAGTGGCAACCATACTTTCTCTCTTTCTCTCTCTCTCTCTCTCTCTTTTGGCGGAGGCTCGAGAGGGGAGGAGATCTCGGAAGAAGATCCCCAGATCGATATCGCGACCGTCCAAGACATGCTGAGCAGCCATCACTATAAGTCTTTCAAAGTCAGCATGATCCACAGGCTCCGCTTCACCACGGACGTCCAGTTAGGTAAATCGGTTGTTATGTGTCGGACGGGCCTTCCCCCCACGGGCCCTTTTGAAGGCTCTCCGGCTCTGCCCGGCATCCGTCGGCGACCTAATCTGGGGATTGGCAAACTCCTTGAGATCTGGGACCTTGGCTCCTCACCAGACGTGGCCAAAAAGAGGGCAAATGATAAGAACGCTGTAATTAAAAAAAATATATTCTGGGGCTATCACGGTTAAGGCATCTGGCTAGAAACCGGGAGGCCGTGAGTTCTAGTCCCGCCTTGAGCACAAAGCTGGCAGGGCAGGGTGTGGGGGACAACCTCGGGCCAGCCACTCTCTCTCAGCCCCAGGAAGGTGTCAATGGCAGACCACTTCTGGGGGGAAAAAAACCCTCGCCAAGAAAACTGCAGGGAGTCTCTGAGAATCGGACACGATTGGAGCAGGAGAAAAATAAAACAGAAAACGTGGAAGCTCCATCACTCCCCACCCCCAGCCCCCCACCCGGGATCCCGACCACGTCGGCAGGGCGTCCCGCTCCAGACAAAGTGTTTGTTCTTGTCTTCGGAAAGCACAGAGTTTGCCAGCAGCCCCCATCTTTGTGCTGAGATTGTGCGTTGGAGGCAGCTGTTTGAACACACAAGCACAGGAGGAGGGAGGAGGAAGAGGAGGAGGAGGAGGAGGAGGAAAGAAAATATAAACTGTGGCCCTGTCATCTATGGAGATTCTGTGTCTGTCTGTCTGTCTGTCTTTCTGTGTGTGTGTAAGAGACACAAATGTGATACTTATTTCCTGAAAAGTTAAAGCCACAAAGAGGGTTTCTGTTTTCCTTTTTTTTAGTTTTGTTGTCCAATGTTGTTTATTTTCCTTTGGTGCAAGTTTTCATCTTGTCTTCCTTTCCTTTCTCCCTCTTTTTCCTTCTCGCTCTTTTCCTTCCCTCCTTTCTCTTTTCCTTTCCTTTTTCTCATTTTTTTCCTTTCTTTGACTCTCTTCTTCTTCCTCTGTCTTTTATTTTCCTTTCTTCTCTCTTCCTTTCCCTTCCTCATCCCTTCCCTTCTCCCCACCCCCCTCTCCTTTTATTGTCTTGTTAAGGAAGGATTTATACACTGGAGTTGATGGAGGGCAGCTTTCGGCCGTGTTTTCTGCTCTTGAGCAAACCATCTTGGGGTGATAGTTTCCTTCCAGGGAAGTTTGACTCATTTGTATCTGGAATCTGTCAAGAAATAAGAGCTTGAAAAGGTCATGACAGATCACCAAAGACAAATGCTTAACCCAGCAAGTCTTTCTGTCTAGAAACAAATAGCTTTCACTTGTACTGAAGTGAAGAAACAAACCAGCTGGATTTGTGGAAGAGCTACTCCACGTTTTGTCCCTTCTCAGTGAGAACCGTCTCTCTGTAAAAATTGTATTTATGTTAATTTTATCACCCCTCATACAAAGTTTTGTTTTTTAAAGGGTTAGCACTTAGAGACTCATATACCACAGCGTGTAATGCTTTGCAGCACACTCTGGGTGTTTTACCATGTCCTCATATTGCCACCCACCCACCCACCCAAGCAACCTGGGTCCTCATTTGACCGACCTCGGAAGGGTGGAAGGCCAAGTCAAGGAATGGAAAGCCGGTCAGGATCGGAACTCCAGGCTGGGGAGCCTTCAGTGCTGCTCTTCTAACCACTGAGCCACCAGGGCACCTCGGTCCTGACCCTGGAGACGTTGTGGGGGTCCAGAAGAAGGGAAGGCAGGCCCGGGTAGATAATAGCAGTGAGTCGGAGGAGGTAAAACCCTCTGTTGGGAGTGCAACCACTTCCCAGGTGACAGGAGAACTTAAGCAAGAAATCGGCCTGGATTACATAAACACAAGAAGGCTACATATGAAACGCACACACAACCCAGAAATGCTTATCACCTTATCTTGGCTTTTCCCAGGTAAAAGCTGCCATTTGGGGAAATCCCCGTATAGCCAGCAGAAAGCAATAAAGTAGCAATGGGATATTTGAAGCTCAGGGCTGAACTGTGGTGTCCTTGGTGTTTTCTGAGCTTGGTTAGCGCTGGCTAACCAAGGTGGGTGAGGAAACGTCCACACTAAAACAACCAAGTTCAGGGAGCACCAAGGAGTCCACAACATTAAAGGGGTTAGTGTGAACTCTACGCATGTGGGTCTGATTGTTTAGGCCGGAAACCATCATTCCTCTTAAATCAGCAAAAGAATGCTTGTTGGAAACCACCCAGCTAAGCAGGGAGGAGGAATCAAGTAGGGAATTAGCCTTGAATCCTGGCGCAGTCATAAGAGATCCAGGACTTCCCACCCCTAATCTTCGTAGAACCTTAGCAATCTGCTCCCAAAGGAAGGCAAGCAATCTAGGAAGATTCCTGCATTACAGGCAGAAAGCAATAAAGTAGTTAGCTTGATCCCGACACATGCAGGTTCGATTGCTTGCGCCCGACAATCCCAGAACTTTGAGTATAGCATGTCAGCTCAGACTCGGCCTGCAAACATCATAAAGTATCGTTCCAACTGTGTGTTTGCAACAGCAGGCAGCAAACATTTGGGGGTGGGGGGTGGGGAATAGGCAGCCCACCTCACAAAGGACGCACCATCGGGCCCAAACTGGCGCGCCCGCGATGGGCCGATAGGCGCTGTAATAGATGGGAGCAGCTCACCCTCCACCGTTTGCGGATAAAAATAATAGAAAGTTTCAAGCGCTTTTCCAGGCGATAAAGGCGAGGCGGGATGAGAGGAAGGGGCCGACGGTCTCCCACCAAGACGGTTTCCCCACCCGGCCAGCCTCGGCCTCCTTTTGTGTGTGCGTACACACACACACACACACACACACACACACACACACACACTGGTAAGCCAAGGAGCCTCCGTAGCAAAAGATTGATGCCACGAGAAGTGACCTTGGCATGGAGTAGCAGTTGGTGATGTATGTATGAGCATCTCCCGGCTAAATGGGCCCCGATTTCTACGGCTAATATACATGGAAGCCCAGAACCACACTCTGGATGGCAATAAATCAACAGCCACTTTGGATGTCATTTCTGGTTTATATTCTACTATTGTTCTATCACTTTAATTCATGTCACTATCATCTGTTCATCTGGAACAGTTTTATATAATTTTCCACTGGAGCTACCTGACAAACCCGATCAAATTAACACGGGCGCATTAACAGGGTTGACTCCGCCGCGGCGCGCATTCGAGAAGGAGACTGGAAATGAAATGAAATGTGGTGTTTTTTTTTCTTCTCTCTCTCTCCCTCTCTCTCTCTCTTTCTCTCTCTCTCTCTCTTAAGATCGAAAGAAAAGAACAAAATCCATCCGCATTTATTTGTGCTTGTTTATTGTAATCTATCGAAGGGAGGGAAGATCTGGTCGATTTGCATGATAAAGGGTGTCTTCAGTTTGTTTTGGGTAGTTGTTTTTTAATCAGCCTTATTTGGGGGCTGCTTGTGGATTTAAAAACAAGCAAACCATTTGAGGAGCGAACAACGCCAGCTGCTGGCTCTATTTTTGCAAGGAAAGAGATGGGGATTTTGAGCCCTCGTGGAGTGAACATTTGCGATGAAAGAGTCCCTTTTCCTAATGAAGGATCCAGCGCTGTTTTCACACCCCCGGCATGCTTTGGGACTCTTTGACGTGAAGGGTAATTGGAAGACGGTCCTTGGTGAGGGAGGGGTAGGCCTCAGCGACAAATTGTGCGGCTTGATTAATTGAAATGTGCTTCTCTAGTGGCCGGAGTCTATGACAGACTCCCGGAGTGGTCAGCTTCCAAATGAGAGTTACGCTACACTTGGCACCTGCAGGAGCTAAAGTTAACACAACACAGGTGTAGGTTCCCCTTCCCCTCCTTCCCTCCAGCGTCAGCCCAGCACTTGGATATTCCAACAAACCAGAGATGCAGTCGAAAAGAAGAACACTTGCAGCGCAGGGGCCCTTGGTTGTTTTCTTGCAGATGTTTGGTTACCCAACTAAGTGATCTCATCAGTGTTACAAGGAAAAGGGGTTTGCAAGGGGGAGGAGGAGGACAACTGTGAGGTCCTTAGTGCTCTCTGAGCTTGGCTGATTTCTTGCAGACCTTTCATTACTCACCTAGGTGACCTCATCAATGTTAGAAGCAAGAGAGGTTTGCAGAGAAGGGGGGGAGGAGGAGGACAACCGTGAGGTCCTTCGATCTCTCAGACCTTCTCAGTGTTAGAAGCAAGAGGGGTTTGCAGAAAGGAAGAGGAGAACTGTGGGGTCCTTAGCTTGGTTTGTTTTTTGCAGATGTTTCCTGTTCTTTAGGGAGTTATTCTCCAGTGTCTTCTTGATAGTAAGTTAATACGTGGTTTGATGGTTCTATTCTTAGGTTCAAAATGCGTTTCTCTCACCCTTAGGGGCTATCTGACATAGCTCTTGGCTATTTAGAGAGAGAGAGAGAGAAAAAATTACAGCATTGTCTTCTAAAATGTGGCGTGGTCCCTCCAAAAATGTTCTCACTTACATCAGGAAGCAACTCCAGTTTTATTTCAGGCTTCTAGGTGTGGCTTTAAATAAGATTTGCTGCTGTTTCTCATCTTTTTTGCTGGGTGTGGACACCCCTGCAGCTGTTTTATTGAAACCTTCATTTATCTGTTGGATCGCCTTCTCTTTGGCTGCCCAAAAGGCCGATGAAAATGAGCGATAAAACACACATTTACTAACAAACGAGTCAACTTTCTTCAGACAAGCTTCTAATCCCCGCAATATCCACTTCCAATTCTAAATAGAAAGCCGCAGGACCTTTCTTGGCCTTCCTCAGACTTCCTTTTAGCCACAAAGCTTTGGATTGAGACAAAGAGAAGGGGAGAATTTCTGCGAGGCATTAGACGTGTTCAGGGGGTGGGATTCTACCGGTTTCGACCGGTTTGAACGAACCGGTTGCTATACCGATGGAATCCCACCCCTGGACGTGTTGGATGCAAAACCTCGTTTTCTCCACAATATTTTTTTGGGGTGGGGGTTGCAATCAATTTTGCAAAATGGGCTGGAATTAAAAAGGGGCTCCTTAGCCATTTCCGACTTCTGTTTTTTGCCCATCCAGGACCTTTGTTATTATTTTTTTCCTTCTAGAGAAATACAAACGACCAAAAAAGAAGAAGAAGAAGGGGGGGGGGGAATCGGGCGCGGAAAGAGCTCCGGCAACATTTTGAGTCTAAACAAAGGAATTGCCCCCACCCACCCCCACCTCTCTTGCTGCTTTTTAAATACTCTTGATTCTTTTGGCCTATTCCGAGGCTAACCTTGACCTGTAACTCATGACCTAAAAAATGTAATTACTTTGAAGTCTTTCCCCTCGCAGCTGCCATGATGAAAAAGTGTAGAGAGGGAGAGGTCTGGTCACTCATGTCAACGGAGAAACCTTGTAATTGTAACTTAAGCAATGAGACGCCTGCTTGGTTGCAGCTCCGCACCGTAGCAAGGTTGTTGCTGTGGAGAAGAGGGTTGTGTTGGAAAGGAGGGGGAGGGTGGTGGTGGTCCCAACCATAATAGGATCTGTAATAAATTACACAGCCTCTTGGGAGGTAAATTAACTTCTCAGGTTGGTGTTTGGGCAGGTTGGAATAGTAGAACGATGGTTTAAGTCTTCTTTCTTCTTCCTCTTCCCTCGTCTTCTAATTCCCCTTGCTCATCCTCCTTATCCATCTCTTCTTCTTCCTCTGGTTTCTGTTTCTCCTCCTTCCTCTTCCTTGTCCTCTTCTCCACCTCTTCTTCCTCTTTTTTCCTCCTTTCTTTTCTTTTTCCCCTTGTCCCTTCTCTTCTTCCTCCTCGTCCCTTTTCCTCTCGTTCTTCTTTTCATGTCCTCTTTGCCACTCACTCTTTCTCCTCCTCCTCCTCCTCTTCCTGTTCCTCTTCCTTGTCCTCTTCTCCACCTATTCTTCCTCTTTTTTCCTTCTTTCTTTTCTTTTTCCCCTTGTCCCTTCTCTTCTTCCTCCATGTCCTCTTTGCCACTCACTCTTCCTCCTCCTCTTCTTTCCTCCTCCTTTTATCTCCTCCCCTTTCTCTTTCTCCTCCTTCTCCTCCTGTTCTTCCTCTTCCTTGTCCTCTTCTCTGCCTATTCTTCCTCCTCCTCCTCCTCTTATCTTTTCTTCTTCTGCTTCTTCTCTCCCTTCCTCCCCCTCTTCTCCTTCTCCTCTTTCTCCTCCTCCTCCTCCCCCCCAACATAAATACACATATAATGCGGGTAGTTATTGACATCTCTCTACTGTTAATGATATGGTATGTTGCTACGCTGAAAAAACCTCCGGGGAGAGGCCGTTTCATTTGCTTTTTCCGTGCCTCGGTGTGAAACATCCCTTCCTCCCTTGACTGACCTTCTCTGGGCCTTCAGGTATTTCAGGCGACAAGGTGGAGGTAGATCCTGTGACCAATCAGAAAGCCAGCACCAAGTTCTGGATTAAGCAGAAGCCGATCTCCATTGACTCGGAGCTCCTGTGCACGTGCGACCTTGCTGAAGAGAAGAGTCCAAGTAAGCCAGCTCTCTTGTCTTTCTGGGGGCCTTGTCTTGGGGCTCCCTCGTCTCTTTCCCCTAAGGAACCAAGGGACAGCCGGACGTATCCGCCAAGACTCCCTTAGGCCACCTGAACCCGGCTTGTCAGAGTCAGCCTGGATGAGAACTCCCTGGTATCTAAACCAGCTTCCCCAACTGAGCTCCGGATTGGTGAATCGGGCCCCAGAATTCCCAGAGGACTGGAAAGTTGAAGGGTGCCCTTCAGACGAGGAAGAGGAAGGAGGAGGAGAAGGGAGATGATAGTGGTGGAGGAGGAGGAGAAAGAGGAGAGGTCAAGGATGAGGAAGAGAAGGAGGAGGACGAGGAGAAAGAGAAGGAGGACGAGGAGGAAGCACCTCCTCTCCTCAATAAGGAAACCAAGAGACAATCCCCAAGAGCCATAATTATGCCCGTATCTGGCTGATCAGATCCCTGTCTATACTTTTTGGAGCGTGTCTTTCACTTCAAATGTTGGAGGAGTCCCCAGAGATTCGGAGCCAACCATGTAGGTTGCACATGACTTGAAAGGAACTTTGCTGTCCACATCAGTTCCGCCCAGGAGGACCAAGAACAAACCTGTCAAGTTCCTCGTGGGAATTAAGTCACAAATCCTTCTTTGGCACAATATAGTACTGTACCTAGAGTAGCGCAAGAGACATTCTTGCTTCTAGGAAATTCAAGTAGTAGGGAACTACTTCTTTCAGGTATTTTTACTATTCTTTACGGCCACAATAGTTGAGTGATCATCTCCTCCTCCTCTTTCTTCTTCTTCTTCTTCTTCTTCTTCTTCTTCTTCTTCTTCTTCTTCTTCTTCTTCTTCTTCTTCTTCTTCTTCTTCTTCTTCTTCTTCTTCTTCTTCTTCTTCTTCTTCTTCTTCTTCTTCTTCTTCTTCTTCTTCTTCTTCTTCTTCTTCTTCTTCTTCTTCTTCTTCTTCTTCTTCTTCTTCTTCTTCTTCTCTTCCTCCTCCTCCTCCACCACTATCATCTTCATCTTCCTTCTCCTCCTTTTCCTTCTCCTCCCCCTCCCTCTTCCTTCTCTTTCGTTTTCTCCTCCTCCTCTATCTTCTTCTTCCCTCTTCTTCCTCTTTCTTCTTCTCCTCCTCTCCCCCATCTCTTCCCATTAAACAAAATCTGGCTCTTCTCCACCTGACAACCATCTTGGATCATCCTCCCACGACGGAGCTGGCTTAAAATTGAAAAACCCGCGGATCTTTTTCTTCCACACGTTGCTTTTGAACTCGGGGCGAGTTCACTTTTTTTCTTTTTTCTTTTTTTTGAGGCTGGCGAAGGAATGACACTCTCTCACTCTCTCTCTCTCTCTCTCTCTCTCTCTCTCTTTCTTCCTCACCCTCCTTACGATCCTATCAGCAAAGTGATCGATGTTTGCCTCAGAGTTTACATCAAAAATTATTCCCGGGTCTTCCTTCGAAAATGAATTATGGCAGAAGGAGTGAGGCCGAGGAGGAGAGATAAAAGGTGTTTGGAGTTCTGCAATATATTTTGTCGTGTCCCCCACTTCCCAGGTTTTATCTCTTGTAACACCACCGTCCTCCCGCTCATCTTTTCCGCCACAGACAGCCAAAAAGTGTCACAAACGGATGGCTTGTAGGGCTCCACCCCCACGGAGACCCACCTCTCGCTCTTTTGTTAAAAACAGGCGCCTTCTCGGAAGGGGTGAGCTCCCCAGGCTGATCATCAACTTGTTTCCTCAGCTTGCTCGGCCCGTGAACTGCACAAAAAAAGGGTTTTGCAAATTCTTGTTGTTGTTGTTTTTTCCCCAAATAAGGGCATCCCTGAGCCCGAATAAATCAGCCGTCTATCAATTCAAGATGGTTGCATTTAATTCACCCAACCTCCGTTGGATCTCGGCACCAACCAAGCTTGGAGGCGGAAGGGCACTGCTACTACTACCCCCACCCCAAAACCTGCCCCCAAATTTCTAGAGATTCTTAATCCTCAAAAAGAATTTGGCCATCGGGTTCCAAGATCTCGTGCAAGGAAGAACAAAAAAAACAAAACATTGAATTTTCAGGAGTTTATCGTTCGCTCCCAAGATTTTTAGTCAGAGTTGTTTAGGTTGACCAAATTTTGATCACGGGATGCTGCAAGGATCGTTAGCATGAAAAACGGGTCATAAGTCACTTTTTTTTTTTCAGGGCCGTTGCGTTGTAACTTTGATTGGTCGCTAAACGAGGATTACCTGTATATGATAGCCATCCTTATCTAGGGTCTACCCCATATCCGGGGTCACAAGTGAGAAAATACTTCTCAGCGTTTCGACTAAACAGCCATCTTAAATATTTCATATCTCTTTATTTAAAACATATGTTGTGCCATTGAGCCAAGTCTCTCTCTCTCTGTTTCCCTTCCTTCCTTTCTTTCTTTCTTTCTTCCTTTCTTTTTCTTTCTTCCTTTCTTTTTCTTTCTTCCTTTTTCTTTCTTCCTTTCTTTTTCTAGTTTCTCTTTTTAATTTCTCTCTCTCTTCCTTTTTCTTTCTCTCTCTTCCTTTCTCTTTTACTTTTTCTCTTCCTTCCATTTTCTTTCTCTCTCTCTCTCTCTCTCTCTCTCTCTCTCTCTCGTGCGCTCTTTTTCTAGTTTCTCTTTTCTGATGCATTGGCTGTTGCTAATGAGAGGCCCACTCGGTCAAGAAAAATGCAGTTTATATAAACAAAGCAAAGACATTGAAATCACTTGAAAGAGCAGTAGTATACATCATAAGATCGGAGGGGGGGAAAAATAGACACGCATGGTTGGACCTCATTCAGAAATTTATCATTTCAAAAGAGGTTTCATCTTTTGTTGGTTAACGGTCTATTTCAAAGACACCCCAAGGAAAGCAGCTGGCCACGGTTTCAGAATTGTACTTTTCCTCAATGCCATTCCGGGTATAGCAATAGCCCTTAAACTTATATACCTCTTTGCAGTGCTTTTATAGCCCTCTCTAAGCAGTTTACAAAGTCAGCCTCTTGCCCCCAACCATCTGGGTTCTTATTTTACCCGCCTTGGAAGGATGGAAGGCTGAGTCAACCTTGAGCCGGTCAGGATCGAACTGGGCAGAATTAGCCTGCAATACTGCATTTTAACCATTGCGCCACCACAGTAATCCTCAACTTACAACCAGAGGTTTTGTGACTCTTCAAAGTTACAATGGCACTGGAAAAAGTGACTCACGACCATTTTTCATACTTACGACCTTTGTAGCATCTCCCATGGTCACGTGATCCAAATTGGGCCTCTTGGCGCCCGGCATGTATTTAATGGACGGTTGCACCTTATTGGGGGTCATGAGATCACCATTTCTATCCTTCCCCAGCCGTCTTCCAACAAGGAACATCGGTTGGGGGGAGCCGGATTCGTTTCACGACCCCATGATCCACTTAAGAACTGCGGCGTTTCATTTTACAACTGTGGCCAGAAAAGACCGCAAAAGGGGCCACAACGCACCGAACCACTGTTTTGCTGAGCAATTGAAATTTTGGCGGTCCATCCCTGGTGGTCATAAGTCAAAGACGACCTAGAACCTAGTCCACTAAAGTTCAATCACTCAGTTGGCACCAGATAAGAGTCAGTGTTATTCAGGAGGGTTTGGACCTTTTGTGGGAACGTAATGATTCTAAGCTGCTGATATGCTTAACTCCACCCTCCCAGGCTCTGCTCGCTCTTCTCCTTCAGAATCAGTTTGAACCGATGCCAAACCTGCTTACAAATGGCCATTATCTCTATTCGAACCTTCTGCAACCTTCTCCTCTTCTAAGGGCATCTTTTAAATCAGCCTCTGCTTTGACCACCACCACCCCCAAAGATTTTGCCAATTTTGTTGGAGGAGGCGTGGGGGGAATTGTTGCCTCTTGTTGTTAAGAAGGAAGATTTAAGCCTTCATAAAATCAGCTGCCATTTTTATAGCCCCCAGAAAGAGGCCCTGTGTCTCAATTAAGAACACATAATATAAAGTCTTAAGGAAGCCCCATAATAAGCTTTAATGTGATTATATCCCCGGGCAAAGCATAATTTAAAGGAAACCTGATTCTCTTAATATCTCGTTAACATTATTAGTGGGGGAGGGAAATAAAAACAGGTTAGGAGCCAGTTCCAAATACCGCTGTCCGCCCTAGAATACTGTAGAATGGAACCGGCTCAGGGTCAGTCCCCAAAAAGGTTGGGTCAACACACACACACACACACTAGCATCGTATCTTCTTGGCTAAACATCCAAGCCAACCACGTAATGGCGGGGTGGGGGAAACCTCAAGGCTAATTCTTCTTTGATGAACACCGCCAGCCTTGTGATCCGGAGCTGGGCCTGGTTTTGATCAAAGCCCGCCTGTCCTCGGAACCTGACAGCCATCAAAACATCAAGAGAGTTATGTTATGACATCACATCAGGCTTCTCTCCCTTAGATCAGCTCCTTCCCGGCCTCGTGGCGTGCCTGCCAGATGTGCCGAAGTTGCAGCATCTGGGAGGCTCAGCCGGCCCAACGCGAGGACCAAGTCTCGGCCTTCCTCGTGCGGGGCGTTGGGGCTCCCGCCGAGGTTTTTTTAGTGGATGCGGAAACCCCGCGTGGTTTCGTTTCTGGGATGACACACCTTGTAGCAACACCACTCAACAACCCTGCTCCTCCGAGTAGCACGCAGCACCAAAGGAAGCTTCCTTTACCTTTCTCGCACCCAACCTAACTCCGAAAATACTAAACTGATAAACAAGCAACGAGTTACGGAGAAAAACTCCTTTGAACGGCAGGCCCCTTCGAGAGTTGAGCCTTCCCCTTCTCTTCTTCTTCCTCCTCCTCCATCTTCTTCCTTCTACTCCTTTCCCGCTCCTCTTCCTCCCCCTCTTTCTTCTCCTCTTTCTCCTCCTCCTCCTCCTGTTTTCCTCCGTTTTCCTATTCTTCCTCTTCCCTCCTTTCTTTTTCTTCCTCCTCCTCTTCTTCCTTCTATTCCTATTTCCCCTCTTCCTTCATCTCCTCCTCCTCCTCCCCCTTCCTCCATTTTCCTCTCCGTCCTCTTCCCTCTTTCTTTTTCCTCCTCCTTTTTTCCTTTCCTCCTCCTCCTCCTCCTCCTCCAGTCATTTAATTGCCACCCTGGTGGCTCTCGGGCGGGAAGGCTTCCTCTCGATCCCCATTCCATTGTTGTGCTGGGGCTTAACAGGATGTTAACCTGGTAATAGGCGCAGGGCTTTTCCCATTATGAGCCTTGCTATTGAGTGGTTCTGCATGGCTAGTTAAGGAGGAGAGCCGGAAGATTAATGAAAGCTGCCTTAAAGCCAGAGGATGGAGGGGCAACTCCTCTCCGAAGAAGGCATATTAGGACTGCTTCTCCCCCCTTTTATTCCCCCTACACACACACACACACACACACACTTTCCCTCTTACCCTGCAACCTTTGAACCCCGTTCGCTTCAAGAGCTGCCAACGGAACCGACAGTTTGATAGATGCGGCTTCCTGGGCCAGTCTTCTTCCCCATTGAATTCACCCAGGAAAAAAAGAAGAAGGGGGGGCGGCAAAAAAACTGCACACACACACACACAGACACACACACACACAAGGACAACTTTCTCCAGCACGGTTTCGGGCTGTGGGTTGTTTGTGATAGCCTCGCACGAAAAGTCCCTGATGTGGTTCGGTTTGCTTCCGGGTGGGTGGGGGGCGTGTTCCACGCGCGGACATGTGTCTAGCCAAAAAGCTCACCTGGGTTACATTACCCCTGAGTTGTAGTCTGCACAACCGAGGGGTAAATCAGAGTTAAGAGTCGGAGCAGTGGGGCTTAGCTGCGGGACATCGTAATCCTGCGCTTAAATTTGTACGCCGCCCAACCCTTAACAATTCTGGGCGGCTGACTAACAATCAACAGTAAAACCCATAATAATAATAATAATAATAATAATAATAATAATAATAATAATAATAATAATACAGACCACAATCTTTTGTGGTCATCTAAGAGAAGGAAATATTTGGAGTTCAGGGTTGAATAGGCGGGGTCATTGGTGCCCTCTGAGCTTGACTATTTTCTTGCAGACATTTTATTACCAAAGTAGGTAACATAATCCATGTTAGAAAGGAGTGGGGATTGAGGAGAGGAGGAGGAGGAAAGAGGAGAGGGTCGCCTTGGTGGTTTTTCTTACAGACGTTTCATGACCCAACTAGGGAATATCATCAGTGTTATTAGGGAACAGGATTTGATCTCCTCTTCAAGAAATTAAACTCAAGTTGATTGTTTCCACTTTTTCACTCGGGATAAAATGCCCTCCTGCCAGTTTCCACCACAATCCCCACCATCTCTCAGGAAAGGGGAGAAGAACGGAGCGTCAAAGAATAGATCCCACCACCCGCCCACCCCGTTGCAAAGGAGGGCTGTTGAGGCCGCTTATACCGTTAGAAAACAGGCGCTTTGTTTAAGCTCACCAAGTGGGCTAGGAGGCCTGGATGCCGGTCATTGGACTCTTCGTTTCCCTTGTCCCAGTGATTATCCGGGACGGTGCCCTGCCCAATTGGTACGGTCTGGGCTTGAGAAGGAAATGTGCTGTTGTTTTTTTCCCCCCCTTATTTACTTTATTACAGTGATTTATATCCTGCCATTTCTCGTGGGGGTGGGGTGGAAAAAAACCCAACGCTTTCCAGTTAGCCCGGCCCGTCTTACAAAATCTATCAACAGATGCCCTTAACCTTTGGGTAAATCAGGTTAACAGTCTTCTTGGAGGGGTTGAAAAAGGAGAGAGGAGAAGATCAGGCTGGTCTATTAGCCTTCCCGAAAATGGGAAGTTAGCAGACCTTGGATAACAAACCCAATGTAGTAGAAATAATACTCCTGAAATAGGCCTGTCTCTGTTCCGCCCAGCTCCATCTTGACCCCTAAGCTTTCCTAACTCTTTTTTTCCCCGAGTTTCCCCACCTGTAAAATGGGAGTGTCCTACCCTTGCCTTGGCCCAAGAGGGTTACCCAAATCTGCCGTCCTCTTCCCTGGGATTCTCGATTTGATGTCTTGATGGATAGTAGATTAGTCATCGTTTAACGGCAAATCAATCATGAATTGCATAGGAGATTGACCAGGGATTGTTCATCGCTTCATGCTCGGCCCTGGATAAAGTAAGTCCTTGGCTCGTGACTGCAATTGAGCCCAAAATCTTGATTCTGTCCCTCTGTTTAAGCAAGGGGTTGGGCTAGACCTCTGAGGCCCCTTCCAACTCTCACTCAGTTACTGTTCAAAGCTTCATGCCTTCCGAGACGTCTCTTTCCTGTCAAAAGCAGCTTTTCCACGGTCCTCTTCACTTGGGTCCCTCCTCCTTCTTCCTCTTCTCCTCCTCCTCCTCCTCCTCCCTCTTCCTATCTTCCTCCTATCACCTTTTTATCTCCTTCTCCTTCTCCTCATATGTACCTACACTTTCAATGGAATCTATCTGTATCTATCTGTCTATCTATCTATCTATCTATCTATCTATCTATCTATCTATCTATCTATCTTATCTGTCTTTCTTTCCTTCTTCTTCTTCTTCTTCTTCTTTTCTTCTTCTTTCTTCTTCTTCTTCTTCTTCTTCTTCTTCTTCTTCTTCTTCTTCTTCTTCTTCTTCTTCTCCTCTCCTCCTCCTCCTCCTCCTCCTCCTCCTCCTCCTCCTCCTCTCCCCTTCCTCCCCTTCCCCCTCCCTCCACCCATTTAATTATGCTGCCCAATTAAAACCTCCTTGCCATGTTCAGATTCTTCTCGGACTTGAGTGGGTCTGACATTTACAAGGCTCGGCTCTCAGGCAGACAATGGTGTGATTGATGAGGTGCAGACGCCGGAGAAGGAACCGTTCTTCGCCGTGGTGGGAAGGATGCTGAGTGCAATTTGGTTTATTTATTATCTCTTCCAAAACACGGGGAAGAGCGGGATTATGGAGAGATGCAGGTTGTAAAATGGACACGATCTGTAGGGCTTTTTGGGGGGGGGGAGGAGCAGGGCTCGACCCCCGTCGTCTTTTCAAGACCTCTAACGTCACACGCCAAAAAACAAGATACCTTGAAAAGCTCTCCTTCACGATTTCCCCTGCCTGCAGGATCAACATTTCTTGGATCCTAGGTAGGGCAGCATGCAAGAGGTTGTAGGTTTACAAACCCCCTCCCCGCCTCAAAAGAAACTTACACCCACGATAGAGAGAATAACACACAGCCTTACATTGGAAGGGCTGCCCCAAAGAAGAGCCTGTTCTCCAAAACCCCAGAAGGCAGGACAAGAAGCAACGGATGGAAACTGATCAAGGACAGAAGCAACCTAGAATTAAGGAGGAATTTCCTAAAAGTGAGAACGATTAACCTTTGGGACAAACTTGCCTCCAGAACTTGTGACTGCTCCAACACTGGAGATTCTTAAGAAGAGACTGGACAGCCATTTGTCTGAAATAGTATAGAGTTTCCTACAGGGGATTCTCCACGAAGCAAGCTTTGGAAGTCAATGACAGAATAACAGAGTTGGAAGGGACCTTGGAGGTCTTCTAGTCCAACCCCCCTGCTTAGGCACGATACCCTACACCACTTCGGACAAACGGTTATCCAGTCTCTTCTTAAACACTTCCAGTGTTGGAGCATTTATATAACTTCTGGAGCCAAGTTGTCCCACTTGATGAATTGTTCTCACTCCTCCCTTCTAAGTTGCTTCTCTCCTTGGTTAGTTTCCATCCATGGTTTTTTGGTCTGGTCTTGGAGAATAGCTTGACTCCCTCTCCCTCTTTGGGGGCAGCCCCTCGAATATTGGAAGACTGCCATCCTGCCGGCCCTAGTCCTCCTTTTCGTTAAACGAGACATCCCCGATGCCTTTCATTTCGAAACCAGGCCTAAGTCCCGCCTTCTGCTTCCATCAGCGGGGAAAGACCCCCCCAAGTGGGAAAGGAGAGAGAAATTACCTGGTTTTTCTGCAGCCCAGAAGAGGGTCAGCTGTCCAAAGCCAGGCCAGAGGGACCCTTGTTAACCGCCTACCTGGAAGGCAAGGTTGGGTCGGGAGCTGGCCCCCTTTTTGGGGGGTACCCTCCCCTGGGCTTGGGGTGGTGGAGCTGGAGTCCCATGGGGAAAAAAAAAAACCAAATATG